>NW_022589728.1:29492863-29747390 GCF_004348235.1 Phoca vitulina
GGGGGGGGGGGGGGGGGGGGGGGGGGGGGGGGGGGGGAGGGCGAGGCGGCCGCGAGGGCGGCGAGGGCTGCGGGGCGGTCGGGGCAGCGGGGACTCCGGCTGCGGGGACGCCGCTCCGCCGCCGCGCAGGGTAGGTGCCGCGGGGCCGCCCGCGAAAGACGCAGGCTCCGAGATTGCCGACGTATTTCTCCTCCGGTCTTTTACCGGGAGCTGCCGAAGCCCTTAAAGACGAGGCCCGGGAACGGGAGCCGGAACCAGCGGGGATTCCGCCCCAGGGGCTGGAAGGATGCTCAGGGCTCTGGTGCCTGCAGGTAATAGGGTTCAGAACGGCCCAGTGGAGGTCGAGGCAAAGCACCCTGAACTTCTTGGGGCTGGGGGCGGGGAGAGTATACTGTAAATACAAAGGGTGATCTGCCTGGAAAAGAATCATTTTTTAAAGCTTGGACAGCTTGGCAGCCTGCGTGTGTCTGGGTCCCGAGTTATATTAAACTAAGTGATGAATGACTTGCGGGCAATGAGGCAGAAAGGCAAGACAGTTTCCAAGTGGCTGCCAATATGTCCAAAGCAAGGGCATCAAACTCTGGTGCCCTCCTGCTTTCTTGCTAAAACATCCTTACACAGTAAAAGTTGCTCCTTTTTTAAGCTCTGCCTTAACAGTAATAACACTCAGAACAGGATCGCTGATATATGATTTTAAAACCATTGTGAATATCTAGACAGTTACAGAGGTCACTTTTATGAAATACTAGGCATTTAAACATTTTCTTGGGGTGCTTGTGAAGTCAACTCAGGTCTGCCTTGGAAAACCACATTTGTGTGTGTTAAGGTAAACGTTTCCCAGCAAGGTAAATATTTAAAATATTTAAGGAAACGATGACAATGTCAACATTTTATGAAGGGCAGAGTTAATTGAAATTATTGTTGGATGGTGAATATTTAATTTCAAAAGATGTGCATCTATCATTACTGTTCTCTTTTGAAACATCTTAAACCTTAATTAAAATCTATTTTTAGAAGGTTTTTACCGAGGAGTCCACTAGAGGGCAGCATTTGATAAGGGTTTAATAGAAATACACATTAACTGTAATTTACAGATATCACAGAAGTTTAATTTGTTTTATTAACAATGATAATAGTAGAAAGTACTGTCTTGCTTCCATCGGCACAAATGAAGTAAAGAAGCTGTGCATGCTTGGTTTCTACTTGGGGTAAATAGTTTTTAAAGCAGCAGATCCTAAGTTGGAGAGGGTGTGTGTGTTTTACAGTTTTCAAGATGAAAAAAAACAATCAAAGGAACTAAAAACAATTTAGGTGGTACTTTACAAGCCCTGGGTTGATCCCATTGGCTTGCTAAAAAGGAGTTTGGTTGTTTTAACTCAATCTCCAACACACTATTTACCCTCCCTGGGAAACCATCCAAATTTGGCTGCATTCCATATGCTAGAAAAAGCTCAGAGTCAGAGCCAACTGTGGGTTTGACTGAGGTGGCAGAACAGCACGAGGAGAGGTTTCAGGCTGTTTTCCAGGGGCCAGAAACATCGCAGCCACACCCCTCGGGCGGTAATGATTGGGAGGTGGATGGGAGGTATGCCTGGCGCAGAGAGGTTGGTCAATAAATGTTGGTTTCTCTTCTGTTCACTGCAATCATTTCCTGACTTGTGATGTTGCTTAACTTTTGTTTGTTGTATTTATAATTTAAAAAATTAAAAGAAATGCATGCACATGGCGAACAAATAGTCTAAGATGATACGTGATTAAAAACATCTTTCTGACCCCACATGCCAGACCCCTCCAGAGGTAACCACCAGCCATGACTTTTTGTATAGCATTCAGAAAATTTCAGTGCAAAAACATGCCTACATAAGCATATGTATATACTATACACATCTTTAGTCTATATCTCACTTTTTTTTTTTTTAAGATTTTATTTATTTATTTGACACAGAGAGAGAGCACAAGCAGGGGGAGCGTCAGGCAGGCAGAGGGAGAGGGAGAAGCAGGCTTCCCGCTGAGCAAGGAGCCCCGTGCAGGGCTCGATCCCAGGACCCTGGGATCATGACCTGAGCCGAAGGCAGCCACTTAACCAACTGAGTCACCCAGGCTCCCCTGTATCTCACTTTTTAAAATTCAACAATGCATCTTAGAAATCTCCTTATCTTATTGCTTAACTTTTCCAATTTTATTTCTCAATGGCAGGAACTACATACCCTCCCCCCACCTTTTGTCTCTTAGTGTCAGAGAGAGTACTATCAACATATTAAGTGTTTAATAACCATTCTGGGGTTGGTTGGCTGAAATGTCAGTCTGCCCCTGATGAGGTAAGACAAGAAAGATGGAAGAGTTATAGTCACATTGAGGAATTTGTTTTGTTCATTTCCAAAAATAAGTTAAAAAAACCAACTCCTTCCCCCAAGAACTAGAAGAGGTATATTGGGTAATCTTGTCTAGTATTTTTCTTAGGCCCTGACACTTGAAATTGACTGCAAAAGCCTTGCATTATTTTGGTCTGTGCGTTGTCCCAGCTCCTTTCATTTATTTTATTTGTCAATTTGGCAGGTGTTCATAATCTCATTACTATGACTGGATGATGACAGGGCATGAAGGGGTGGCATTCGTACAGGTCTAGTGGTTCCACGCTATGTAGCACTGATGATGGTTCTCCATTTTTTTCCCCCTCTTGAGCCTCTATCAGAAGGACCTGGGCCCCTCATCCCTCATTTTAAAGATTGTGTATTAGGAAAAGAGTGCCTGGGTGGCTCAGTCGTTAGGCATCTGCCTTAGACTCGGGTCATGATCCCGGGATCCTGGGATCAAGCCCGCATTGGGTTCCCTGCTCAGCGGGGAGTCTGCTTCTCCCTCTCTCACTCACCCTGCTTGTGTTCCCTCTCTCGCTGTGTCTTTCTCTGTCAAATAAATAAATAAATAAATAAATAAATAAATAAATAAATCTTAAAAAAAAAAGATTGTGTATTAGGATAGACAAAATCACAAACAAAAATCTTAATACTTTTTACAATATATCCTTTGTTTAGTTTTTAGAACCTTGATTTGAGAAACCACTTTTTTGTTCCCAAAAGACCTATGTATTTTATCATTTAGGAAAAAAATCATACCTAGGGACTTGATTGTGGTAAAACCTCTTAATTTTTTTTTTCCAAGTCTTTGCATAGTTTTAACAGTGAGTTACAGCCATTTCCTACTGAATAAAGGCTAAGTCTCTTAGGTTGAGATAGGATCACAGTGAATCTGAAATGTCTGTTTCCTTCCAAAGACCCAGGTGTCAGCAAACTTGTGCCCTCACTTTCTGGCTTCTGGGCCTTTTCCTCTTTGTTTGTCCTCAGAAGTTCTACCAGTTTCTTAAGGCACAGCTTCAATGCTGCTATTTGCTTTCAAGCCAGTAGACTTGGAGCTACTCCATGTGCAGAGATGCATTCGTGGCTCTGAGGACATAACATGGATAAGGCTTTGTTTCTTGCTTGCAGCAGCTTGGTAGGTGATGGGGACCATAACCACGGGGACAGTGCTGCAGGGAGGCCTCCAGCGTGCTGCGGGAGAACCCAGAGGGAATGACAAGTTTGTACTGGGGATGAATTTGTGTCTTCTTAGAGGTGATGTTTGAGTTGGTTTTTTAAGAATTTGAAGCTCTTGGTTGACCAGTTGTTTGTCAGTAGAAGGCTATTCCAGAATAAAGGCTGTAGATATTTTCTAGTGATGGCAAATGGGAGAATGACAAAGAGTCTTTGTCTAAAGGGTAGGGTGCTATGGAGGAGGCTGGAGGTAGACCATGTTCTGAAGAGCCTGAATTGTCATGCTCTGGGCTTTGGAATGGACAGCCATGGAAGAATTCTATGCAGGGGATAATTGAATGGATGATGATTGTGTGAGTTACAACAGGGAACATAAGGTGTAACTGGGAGGGAGAGAGGAGAAAATTATGTGGGTCTTGTACATACCGAGTTTAGGGTGCTTCAGAGACCTCTCTCTCACTGGAGATTTCTGATAAGATTTTGGGAGCTCAGAGGAGTCAAGAATAGGGATTTGTGAGTGAAAGATTAATAAAACATTTCCCCCTTCTTTATGAAAAATAAAATGACCTGGGATTAACTTTTTTGCTCTGTTTGCCTGGAAACTTGACAGAGGGAATGCTAGCTATGTTATTAGGCAACGCTACTTGTGGTAAGAATGACCTGTGGTTGCTAAGCTGAGTCTGGACTGGGAGGTCCATGAAAGAATATACCTGCCGGGTGAGAAGGCATGGCTTTGGGCTTCCTGAACACAATGGGCACTAGCTGGGCTCTCCCCTCACTGGGACCTGGAAGTTGTGGTTCTGGGACTGTTCAAGGAAAATAGTTCTTGAGGGATGGGGCTTCTAAGCTAGGGAGGCTTCTGCACCCACTCACTGAGACTATGTTCTTAGCCCCTCATCTCTGACCTGGGACGTACACCCTTGAAACCAGCCCCTGGTTGACTGGGGACACCCCTACCGCTGCACTGCTTCCTCTGCATCCCAGTGAGGCTGGTACTAGGTGAGGCTCCTGGGTTCCAAAAGTCCTCTATAAGAGGGGACTACGAAAAGTGGACATTATGGGAAGTCAATACTGAATTTATTGGCAAAAAGCCAATTTCTTCTCTTCCTGCTCATTAAAGAGAATATTCTGGCTTTGTGTGATCAATTTCTTCTTTTACTGAACTCCAACAGCAAGCCTGGTGTATGTCCTTAGCATCTAGCGCAGTCAGTGCTGCTCACATGGCAGATGCTCAGTCAATAACTATTGCATAACTGATATCAATAAATATTTATTGGGACGCCTGGGTGGCTCAGTCAGTTAAGTGTCTGCCTTCGGCTCAGGTCATGATCCCGGGGTCCTGGGATCGAGCCCCACATCGGGCTCCCTGCTCACCAGGGAGTCTGCTTCTCCTTCTCTCTCTACCCCTCTCCCCGCTTGTGCTCTCTCTCTCACTCACTCTCTCTTTCAAGTAAATTAATAAAATATTTTTAAAAGTAAATATTTATTGATTACCTTCCATATTTTAAATACTCCTGTTAGTTGTCAGGATACAAAGGTGTCAATATATCTCAAGGACTTCATATTTTATTAGAAAACACTTAGAATGAATTTTCTCACAGGGAATGGTGGATAAATGACTGACTAGGCTGAATGTTATCTTAGAGCAGCAAAAGTGAACCCTCAATTAGGATTCTTTTTTTTTTTTTTTTTGAGAGGCGGGCAAAGGGAGAGAGAGAATCTTTTTTTTTTAAGATTTTTTTTTTTTATTTATTCATTTGAGACACACAGATACAGAGAGAGAGAGAGAGCATGAGCAGGGACAGAGGCAGAGGGAAAGTGAGAAGCAGCCTTCCCGCTGAGCCAGGAGCCCGATGCGGGACTCCATCCCAGGATTCTGGGATCATGACCTGAGCCGAAGGCAGACGCTTAACCATCTGAGCCACCCAGGTGCCCAGGAGAGAGAGAATCTTAAGCAGGCTCCACACCCAGTGCAGAGCCTGACTTGGACTTAATCTAACGACCCCGAGATCATGACCTGAGCAGAAATCAAGAGTTGGACGCTTAACTGAGCCACCCAGATGCCCCAGGATTCATTTTATAAAGTATATCTTTGTAAGTTGTTTTCAAGGTTATATTTAAATTCTCAAATTTTCCTATCTCTCTCTCTACCAACTAATCACCGATTAGCATCATTATCACAGTTAGCACTTAGTAAGCACATATTATATTTGCCAGGAGTTATGCTAAGTGCTTTATGTGGATTATCTAAATGAATATCCTCATCAGGTAATTACTAAAAGTATTCCCATTTTACAGATGAGAAAACTCAGTTGGTGGAACCAGGATTCAAACCTGAAGTCTGACTCCAGAGCCCACCTTCTTAATCATTCCACCATCCTGCTTCTTGCTGCTATCACCTCGGTGATATTTAGGCGAAATATATTCTAGGCATTTATCTACTTGGGTCATAAAAAGGACAAAAATACATCTGTGTATGTCTGGAAGTAAAGGAAAGTAAATTATTCTTCAAATGGATTACAGTGGACTTAGGACTGATGTAGTAAAAATGTCTAGTTCTTTTTTATTTTTCTAAAGATTTCATTTATTTATTTGAGAGAGAGAGAGGATACAAGAGGGGAGAGGGACAGAGGGGCAGAGAAGCAGACTCCCCACTAGGCATGGGGCCCGATGTGGGGCTCAATCCCAGGACCCTGGGATCATGACCTGAGCAGAAGGCAGATAGATGCCTAATCACCTGAGCCACCCAGGTGCCCCCAAAATGTCTAGTTCTTATTTACAAATCTGCTAAGTGAGAAATCACTTAATGTTCTGTGTAAGGCTTTAAAAGCACACATGAAGCAAAAAAAAAAAAAGTAACTTTAAAATTGGCAAGGTTCTGAATAGACATTTTTCCAAAGAAGATACACAAATGACTCACAGGTATATGAAAAGATGCTTAACATCACTAATCATCAGTGAAATGTAAATACAACCACAAGGAGATATCACCTCATACCCATCAGGATGGCTATTAACAAAAAGACAAGAGATAGCAAGTGTTGGTAAGGACGTGTAGAAAGGAGAACCCTTGTTCCCTGTTGGTGGGGGTGTATGTTGGTACAGCCACTATAAGAAACAATATGGAGTTCCTTAAAAAATTAAAAATAGGACTGCCATATGATTCAGTAATTCCACTTCTGAATATTTATCCAAAGGAAATGAAATCACTATCTTGAAGAGATATCTGTATTCCCCTGGTCAATGCAGCATTATTCACAATAGCCAAGATATGGAAATAATCTAAATTGTTTGAAGTAAAAGGCCAAACTCATAGTAACAGAGTAGAATGGTGGTTACCAGGGCCTGGTAGGTAGGGGAAATAGGGAGAAAATATTATATTATATACTTGAAGTTTGCTAAGAGAGTAGATCTTAAGCATTCTGACCACACACACACACACACACACACACACGGTAAAAACACACATGAACAAACAAAATGTTGGATCTAAAGTTAGAAATTAATGTCAAATAGTATATTTTAGTTAAAGCTCAAGCTATATGAGTTTTGGATTTGACTTTCCTTTAGATGTGGTTGTTTGGTTTTATTGTATCCTTCTGGAAATCTCAGATAATTTTATTTTAAACTTTAATTATGCCTTGAAAATTTGTGTTATTACAGATTTAACTGCAGTAGATCTGCATACTAATATTGGATTTTACCAAACACAGAGAAGTGGAAGACATTTAATCTGTCTAGTTTTTCTTGGTAATACTTGAGAATGCCAGAGAAACTATATTTCTCTTTCTTTTTGGTAACTGGCTTTCTCCCCCTCTGCTCTCTCCCGGCTTTCACCCTCCCCTAGTTTACTTAGGGGAAGGACAGTTTGGTCTCACTTCTGTCCTAGCCGGGCCACTTGTGAACTGGTCCACCATGCTGCCTGGCTCTTCTGGGGCTGGCTCTGCCCAGCCTCCCAACCCCCACCCACCAAGCTCTTCCACAAGGCTGCTGGGGAGAGGTGATGGAGAAGTCTGAGCTTCTCTTTACATTCCTTTCCCCAAATCTCCACAACACCACCAATACAAGGCTATGTGTGTAAGTAGGGAGTTGATATGATACATTGTCCAAGTGGGACACTTGAGAGTGAAGCAGGGACTCTTAGTAATTACACCAGGACATCAGATGCGAAGGGGCAGTCCCCAGGCAAGCTGAGATGCATGGTCACTTCAGCATAGGAGATGTTTACTGAAGTTTGTGGACAACAGAAAGGAAACACAGAGCAAGTGGCAACTTAACTTTGACTATCACTCACTCATCGCCTTCTTGAAAGTCCTTCAGTGTCCCTACCCTGGGAGATTCTTTCTGGAGCTTTCAGGCCTCTCCCGACTGTTTGTGGCTCAGGTTTGGGGAAGGGGAGGGGTTGATGTGAAGGGTCCTCTTTTCTGCAGTGTCCAGTAGGATAACCATTAGCCACATGTGGCAATTCGAATTTAAATTAAATAATTTGGGCACCTGGGTGGCTCAGCAGTTAAGCATCTGCCTTCAGCTCAGGTCATGATCCCAGGGTCCTGGGATCGAGCCCCGCATCAGGCTCCCTGTTCCATGGGAAGCCTGCTTCTCCCTCTCCCACTCCCCCTGCTTGTGTTCCCTCTCTCGCTGTCTCTCTCTTTGTCAAATAAATAAATAAAAATCTTTAAAAAATTTTAAATTAAATAATGTTAAAAATTCAGGTTTTCAGTCACCACATTTCAAAGGCTCAATAGCCACATGTGGTAAGTGGCTACAGCATTGGGCAAGATGTAGAACATTTCCATCATCTTAGAAATTTATATTGGACAGTACTGTACTCTCCTCGAATCTCCCTGTTTCCTTTCCTAGTCCCAGGTCCTTTATCCTCTGCACACACGCACGCACGCACGCTGCCCAACTGTCCAAGTTCCGTTTGTGTAGTAGGCAGAAAAATTGGCCATTCAGGCTTGCCCGAAGAGCCTCTTTTTTTTCTACTAAAAAGAACTGTCAAAGCTCTCTGCAGTTTCCCTCAAAACCAAAGACCTGTCTACCTAGGGATCAGTGATCCCTCAGTCCTAGAAGGCAGAAGTATCTACGGCCGGTTCTGGTTTCCCTAACGTTCCGACACTGATTTTCGAACGTGGCGTTTGGAAGCTGTTTGATTATGTTATCATCATATGGTGAATGAACATGTACAAGAAGTTCTAAGTCAAATCCGTTGTTTATGTGGCTATAAAAAGCAAAGAGAAGAAAATGAAAAAAGAATTAGAGCTCAGCCTTAGGCACAACATCAACTTGTTTTTTTTCAACATCAACTTTTAAATAGAGAATACTTGACTTGTACCAAGGAAGAGTCTATCTGCATCATGTTGAATAATCTTGCCAGATGGCCATCCAAGCAAATGAACTGAAGCAAAACAGGCCAGATTTATAGTTTCACTGCAGTCAAAAATAACTTTTCTATTATTAAAAGAAAATAATTTCATGTGAAGGTGTTGTGGCTTACATAACAATTTGGGACCCTGAGATTTGTTTGAAAATAGTGAAAACTGCAGAAGGTGGCAAACACTGGCCAGAGAAAAGAGATGATTCATTTTGTCTAGGCAAGGTCAAGGTGCATGCTCATAGTCCAGTTTTTCCAGATTGCCGTCAGATTATAAAAGTTCTAGGGCTTAAGCCTCTATTCAAAGACATTTATTGCTTGAGTTTTTTTTAAAAAAACATCTTCTTTCCATTGCTACCACCTCAAAACACTTAGAGGGGAGATGCTGCTCTTTGGGTTTTCTTTTTTTGCAACACTTTTTTTCTTTTTTTTTCTTTGGCAGAGGGTGACTGGAAGATCAGACTCTGTGTGACTGAAGTAGCTTTGCAGGTTTTTTGTTTGTTTGTTTGTTTTCCAATTTATTTATTTGAGTAGTCTCTACACCCAACATGGGCTCGAACTCACAACCCTGAGATCAAGAGTCACATGCTCTTCTGACTGAGCCAGTCAGGTGCCCCAGCTTTGCAGTTTTTATTCCATTTATTCCTTTAATAAACCTTCAAGTACATTTTGATGTGTGTATCATTCCAGGCCTGATTGCCCTCTTTCCCTCTAAGTTTGTTTGGAATTTATGCCTTTGGTAAAATAGGTAGACAGATGCTATGAGATTATGTACAAGGAAAGAAATATGCCCAATTTACTACTGGAGATTTTGACCAACCACAAGCTAAGTGTCATAAACTAAGGTGCATACTTGGGAAAATAATATATAAGAAAGGATGATTGTTATTGAATAGAGAGAAACACTTTGGGTACCTGTGACTTGGTTCATGTTTCCTACCTGCATCTCCCGCATCCTTCCTTTATATTCATTCATTCATTCATTCATTCATTCATTCATTCCCATTGCTTACTACATACCAGAGAAGTAGCAAGTAAGATCAGCATAGTCCCTGCCTTCCCAGAGCTCTTGGGCAGTGACTAAGAGAGACCTAACCTCTGGTGAGGTGGAAGTCTTCCCCAAGGAAGTGATGAGGAGTTAGCCAGATGAAGGGTAGGAGTGGAGGTGAGGGCAGGGAAAAGGACAGTAAAACTTAGGGGGAGCTTCCCAGACAGAGGAAAGAGCATGGGAGAAGGCACTAGAATAGGACACAGGACGTGTGTGTTAAGGGGCTGAAGCCAGCAGGTAGAGAGAAGCTTCCCTTGGATGGGGCCGAAGTGGGCAGGGACTCCCATTTGCTGGTCTTGTCAGGAACTGGAGTTATATCCTGAGAGCAAAGGAAATTTGCCAATGTGCACAAAGTAAGAGCTGTGTCATCACATTTGTGTTTTTAAGAGCTCAGTGGCTTCTGTGAGGAGAATGCACTGAAACGGTAGGAAAGTCCCAGAGGGAGACCTGTGGGCGAGGTGTCATTGAAGGAGGACAGGCAGTAAAGGATGGGGTCTTCCACCTGGGTGGGAGTGGAGACACCGAGTTGAGTATATTTATGAGATAGTAAGTGGGTAAAAGCTACTTGGTAATGGACTTGTGACAAGGGTGAAGGAGAAGGTATTGTGAAAGATGACACTGGGCTGGGAGAGGCACAGGATACCGTGAAGTGGAGACTTGCTGCGGGGCGGGGAGGAGGAAGAAGAGTCTGGAGAGGCAGAAAGGAGAGCCATGGAACAGACCCCTGGTGGAGTCTCACCAACGATCCTATAGGAGTGGGAGGTGTGAGCAATGCCAAATACATTTAGGGAGACTTCGAAGTCGAGTGGGTCTATGCCCTGCTTTCCAGAGCTTGCTGCAGCGAGGGGCCGTTATGGCACCAGAAAGGCCATGTAAGGGAGGTAATGTGGCATGCCAAGGTCTAGGATGGCCTAAGACAGACTTTGAGCCTCCCAGGACCCCCAGAAAGAGAGGCAGAAGAGTTGAGACAAGGCCAGGATGATGGAAGGGTCCTGGAGGGAGTAACACGGGGTGTTATCAGGAGATGTGCATGGACTCTATGCCAACTGGAGACCACACAGGATCGCAGACATCAAGAGTGAGGGATGGGGTGGTGGAGACAGAAGTCCAAAGACCACATGGAATGAGGTTCTCAGCAGATGACAGCACATGACTTTCCGGGACTGGATTCTGTCTGCCTCACCATCCCTGTGCCTGAGCTTGTGCAAATGCTCAAAGGAAAAGGAGGCAGGAAATACCTTGAGTTGACTGAGTTTAATCAGGAACAAAAGAGCCTTGAGCAGATCCCAATATTATAACAAACAATTTAGTAACTAATGGTCATGCGAATCTGAAGAATGGCTGGGTTAATCATAAATGAGACTGGGACAACTGCCCAGCTATTTGGGGAGAAAAAAATTACATTTTGATCTTTACCTATAACAAATATTTTAGATAGGAAAAAAAAAAAACCCAAACCCTCCCCAATAATATTAAAAACCCTGAAAGAAAATGTAACGAAATATTTTCTAATACCTCAATATGAGGGGCTTAGCTAAGCTATAAGTAAGATGTGAAATTTTAAAGAAAAACATCAACAGATTTCATGATATAGTGATTTAAAAATTTGTATGCAGAAATGTCTCTGAATTTAAAATGCACATAAATTGGGAAAATTATTCTAATAAATAAGACAGAAGTTTACAACTTAGCAATATAAACAACTCCTACTAATACATAAGGAAAAGTTAAGATCTCAAAAGATAAATAGGCAAAGGACATAAAATTAACATATTATAAATAGGAATTTTAAATGGTTGACATGGAAAAATATTTAATATCAGCATTAAAACAAGAATGACATTGCCTTTTAATACCTATCAATTTAGGAAAGATTTAAAAAATGATAGTACTCATTTTAGAAAGACACTCATTCATTTTGCTGTTGGGAGAATAAATTGAACCAAATAATTTGGATAGTAATTTAGTAATCTGTATTAAGAGTTTAAAGGAGTTTAAAACTGGAAGCAACCAGGGACACCTGGCTGGCTCCAGTGGTAGAGCGTATGACTCTTGATCTCAGAATTGTGAGTTCGAGCCCCATGTTGGGTGTAGAGATTACTTAAAAATAAAATCTTAAAAAACAATTGGAAGCAACCTGTGTTTTCCAAATAGGGGAATATTTCAGGAAATCATTGTATATATACACGTTTAACTATTTTTTTTTTTTTAAGATTTTATTTATTTATTTGAGAGAGAGAATGAGAGAGAGAGAGCATGAGGGGGGGAGGGTTAGAGGGAGAAGCAGACTCCCTGCTGAGCAGGGAGCCCGATGCGGGACTCGATCCTGTGACTCCAGGATCATGACCTGAGCCGAAGGCAGTCGCTTAACCCACTGAGCCACCCAGGCGCCCTACACGTTTAACTATTATACACACATTAAAGTGGAGGCATTCGAAAATATTTAATGATATGGGAAAATGCATATGTTACCATGTTAAGTGGCTAAAAGCAACAGGCTGAATTATATATACAGTGTGATCACAACTATGCATATAAATACGCACGGAACTAGTTTGAAAAAATGCATCAATCTACCCATGCTTTTTTTTTTTTTTTTTGAGTGTTGTAATTATCAGTAATTTTATTTTCTTTTTACTTTTTTGTAGGGCAGAAGAATTCTAAATTGGAAAAATGATCTTTGTTAGAAATAAGCATCAACTTGTAGCTTTACTGCAACTTAACGAACGGCTCTTGTTCTAATGGTTTGATAGGATTTTGTTGGCTAATGATTTGTCTCAAGCTGTTTAAATGATGATGGTGTCAATGACTCCCGTGATACCTTTATAGTCCTCGATACGGGTCACGCCCCACACTACACACTTTACACATATTAATTCATTAGAATGCACAATACTCATAGGAGGTCGGTCATATTATTATTCACATTTTACGGAGCAGGAAATTGAGGCAGAGAGGTTAGTTAACACCCCCAAGGTCACACAGCCAGTGTATGGTGGAGCTGGGGTTTGAATTCAGGTAGTTTTGCTCCAATGGTCCTACCCTGTATGTGCGGCACGGTTATGTTTAAGAAAATAGACAACCTTGTTTTTCAGAAAACAAGCAAACGAGAAAATCTTATGAAAACAAACTAACATCAAACAACAGTAATAAGTGCAAAATGACATTCTCGGGTCAGGAATCTCATCTATGAAGTAAAAGAGTTAGGTTAGATGATCTTTAATACCCCCTTGTGTGTAAATTCTATAATTATATGTATTAGCGAGAAAAACTGACTTTTGTATTCTGTAGTAGGAATGCTAATTATTTCCTCCACCCATCATTTCCTTCCCAACTTCACACCTTTTTATTAGGGACCCTTTGCCATTCCTAACACCGCACCTCCCCCCAGGCCCCGTTGATGCGAGGGAGGAGGGAAGATATCTCACCCAAGCTGGGCCAGTGATTCCTGAGTTTGGAACCGGTGCTCCATGATTCTAGGCCACTGTGGACAGGTGCTGTGAGTTCAGTGTGGGCCTCTGGTGGCCATTTTTCACCACTGCAGGGAGGGGACGGGACTGGAAAGGCAGGGAGTGTGGCTTTTGTGTTTCCCAATGGCTTTCTCAACCTTGCTTCTAGGCCTCCACAAGGCCTGGCCACTTTATCCTCATTATCAGTAAATTCTGCACTTGTGTTTGCTTAATCTAGTTTGAGTGGGATTATTATATGCTACCAACCACGTACTGGTTCCCATCATGTCTGGTATAGCCTCAGGGTGAATAATGAGGAACTTTTACATGGAGCCATTTTTAAAAATCTGACTCAAGATGTTTTCCCATGATGATTCGGGCATTATAATGAAATCAGCTAAATAAGGAATGGACTGAAAACCAGGCATGTTGTTGAACACGCTATGAAAGAGATGGTAAGAGACCCACTAGGCAGCTGGTTGGCTGAAGGCTCTGGTCTGGTGTGGAGGCTGGTTTACAGATTAATTTAGAGGTGAGGACGCTTGATTGTTTTCAGGTCACCCAGGGCTCAGCATACTTTGGGGATTTGATTGCCAGTTAGCAAACTTATGAGAGACTCCTGGAACAGCCGGTAGGCCAGTGTTTTGATGCCAGCAACATGCATGTCTTGCTCAGAACATTCGATCTCCACTGTGGACAGCGGCACCCTTGGAACTGAGGCCCTCACCTGTGCTGGGCCCTTTGCCGGCCCCCGTGCATCGCTGTGCAGCCTCCCGCTGGGCCGAGTCTGTCTTGCTCTGGATACCGTGGATACCAGCCTGTGCTGGTCTTCCTGTTGGCCAGGCAATACTTGCACATCATTTAGAAGAAACAATTAAATGCATTGGAAATAGCTGCTTCTAGGCGTATGATGAAGGGGTGGAAGGGTTCAGAGCAGCGGGGGTCTGCTTTCAATATCAGCTTTCTACTGCCTCGACTTTTTACTTTTACTATGTACGTATATTACTTAGATACGAGCAAATAAACAATCACGGTAACAGCCTGCTGCCCATTATAACATAGTGTCTGTTACGTCACAGTGTCAGCCTAGATTCTCTCTCCTGGGTTATCGACTCAAATCCTAGTGGTCTCCTTCCATTTACTCTGCATGCTTTTTTTTTTTTTTTAAGATTTTATTTATTCATTTGACAGAGAGACACAGCAAGAGGGAACACAAGCAGGGGGAGTGGAAGAGGGAGAAGCAGGCTTCCTGCAGAGCAGGGAGCCCGATGCGGGGCTCGATTCCAGGACCCTGGGACCATGACCTGAGCCGAAGGCAGACGCTCAATGACTGAGCCACCCAGGCGACCCACTCTGCATGCTTTTAATAGTGCCGACCTATTTCGCAATTTAGTTCATTTAGAAGCATTCTTTTTTTTTTTTTTTGCTTAGATGCTTATTGAATTCTTGCTATGTGCAAGGATTTGTACTTTAAAACAGTGGATGTTACTGTACCCTTTGTCCTGTGTTGGGTAATTATTAAGTAATCAATATGGTCATTGGGAGTTGGCTGTTTTGAGAAAGTACATGTTCTAAAGAAACTTTAAAAAATGCTACTTAGGCCAAATAAATGTCTATGGCAGTCTTTGAAATGTTCACTTACTTCCTCCCACTTTGCTTTGTTTGGGCAATGGTAGATTGAAAGCAGAGAGCATATCCAGAGCCTGAAGAAACGCTCTGACCAGTTTGTTCATTTATTCATTAAAAAATTTATTGCTTACCTCCTATATGCCCAGTGGCGTAAAATAATTCATTTCTTCAGGAGATTTTGCTATGCAGCATCCCGTTAGATAATGAGCATTTGGTAAAAATGTGTTTTGCAAATAGATGATTTACACGTAACCTTGCAAGACAACATCTATAGTCCCAATTCTCAATATTTTCTCCTGCTTCCCACCCCTGAGGGCTACACAGCCTCTGAAAGTGGCTCTCGGAGAATAGCTTCCTGGAGCCTTGCAGGGAGAGCCAGGGAGGAGCAAGCAGGTGCAGTTTGAGCCCCATTCATGGAGGTGCTATGTCCATCCTCTTTCATCGCAAAACTGTAGGTGCTGGGAGTTACCTATCTGGAAACCGTCTTCGGGAGGCCTGAGGATGCTATGCTGTGAAAGAGGGCTGGCATGCATGTGGCCGTGGGCCTGGCAGACATGCCGTGGGGAAGCACAGGGAGAACTCTAACTGTTCGGTGTGAATATGGGGCCCAGCTGTCCCTGCAGTGGCTTCGGACTCTGGGGAGAGGTGAGCCAGAAGAGATGAGAATGAATGGTGGCAAAAAGGTGGATGACTGGGAGGAAATGGGAAGCAGTGGTGGGGTGATGAGCAGCCCACACCTCGTTCAAGAGTAGAGGAAAGCCAATAAACAGAGAAAAGGGATGAGTTCTGCTTTAGATAAGTCACAATAGGCTCATATGCTAGTAGTCCCTAAAGACACAGAACATCCACTGGGCAGGGGCAGGGGCAGGGGCAGGGATGCCGGTGTCCACCTGGGCTGTGTGGTCTTGGGCCAGTTACTTAACTTTTTTGGAAGATGTTTCCTTCTGGATAAAATGAGGGTGACAGTCCCCACACACAGAGCTGTTGTGGGAATTAAGTGAGCTGACCACATGAAAGCATCCAGCACACCACTTGGCACACAGTAGGAATTCAGTAAGGCTAGTCTTACTTCCTCCTGTTCTAGCGCATCTCGGGAAAGCGCAAGGGGCTCAGGGTACCATGTGCTGAATACAAGCAAATCACAGGGGTTCAGTGACCAGGAGCTGAGCCGGTGCTGGGGCTGGAGCTGGGGCTGGCATGGAAGAAGGCACTGGGCGTCCGACTCCACAGTCCTTCAGTTCTGGAATAGGTTGATCTATACTGCTCATTCTATGAATGGATGAAATAATGATGATCGGGGTAACCAAGAAAACATCCAGATGTGCTGTGTAAGCTATTTGCTAAGCCAGGACATTTTTATTTTAGAAAGAATCTTTTTAAGAAACTGAAAAGAAAATTCTGGTGTTTGAAAGCACTCATTCTGGATGTCTGAGGGTTCCAGTTTTTGAGTATTTTGGCTTCCATTTGTGGGCTACTTCTCTGTGCATGGTGACATGTTAATTCAGGTAGTTCTCACAATCGCCCCATGATGTGGGACCTTCTCTGAACCAGGCAGTAGGACAGAGATCATAATCCTTCCCACTCCAACCAAGGAGGATTGGACTAGGAGTGGGTAAAGATATTGCCCAAGCCAGGCTAATTTGTTCTCCTCTTTTTCATTATCATGTCCCATGATAAGGACGGCACTTACAAGGGTTAAATCCCTTGTCCAGTTATTTATCTTGCAAGAGGCAAAACTTGGATTTGTGCCCAAATCTGTGGCCTGCTATCTCGCTGCACACATACATATGCTTGGCTCTTGTAGGTGACTATATCGAGTTCTAGTGGACCCAGCCTTGGCCTGGGGGAGGGGCTCCAGGCTGGCTTGGCACCAGAATAGACATCTCCTTTCCTCTGTTTGCCAGGCTTTGTCTACATGCCTGGTACAGCAGGACTAGCAGCACAGGGCAAGCAGCTGACTTATCTGGGCAGTCATGGCCAAGGGAATGGGTTTGAGTTGTAGTTATTGGGGCTGAACTCTAGAAGACAGAAGTGTCTTCCATATTTCTAAAGATAGCCTTGATGGTGAATGTTGATATGCGGAAGACATCCCTTTGGTTTTGTTTTTTTCTTTTTTCTTTTCTTAAAGATTTTATTTATTTATTTGAGATAGAAAGAGTGTGAGAGAGAACATGAGCAGGGGGCAGAGGGAGAATCAGACTCCTGGCTGAGCAGGGAGCCCAGTGCGGGGCTGGATGCCACGACCCTGGGATCATGATCTGAGCTGAAGACAGATGCTTAACCAACTGAGCCACCCAAGCGCCCCATCCCTTTGGTTTTAAATTAAGTTCACAACTGTAGGTAAAACCTCCAACACTCTGTCCTCAGTGAGCCTTTCTTGGGTATAAGTTAGTTATCCTTTACTTAAATAAACAGCCCTCCGATAGAAGCAGATACACAAAAACTTTTATTAAGTGGAAGTTAGACTCCATGGTAATTAACCAGTTACAAGTGCATTTAAATCCATGTGTGTGGACACTGTAGAAGTCAGGATGGTCTTATTGAAAGTCCAGTGTTCCGGCTTGGCATGTGCCAGTGCAACCCAGGGTGGAACCATACACGCGGGAAGTACAGGTCAACGACGACGTCAGACTACATAGGCAACACCATATTCATTGTTACAGCTAAGCATTACCGAACATGAAAGTCCAAAGACCAGAAGACTATTACTAAATTGATTCTTACTCTAAGCCTTTACTTCTACTTAAATGCTTCCATAGGACCAACATGGCAAATCCTCAAATCTGGGGGACAGCGCCATTTTTATGCGTTACACTTAAATGGGCCACAGAAACCGCACACATTCAGTGGCCCTCCTGATGGCCACGGCAGGTCGATACCAGCTGTCCCCTTGGGAAAGTGCAGTTTAGTTTAACTGGTGTGAACGTTTCATATGGTAAGTCTTCACATCTGAAATTTTTCTTCTATTTCAATTAGCACCAGTTTATTTGAAATCTTTTTCCTGGTGTTAAATATTTAGGAAACATTTTTTTTTTTTTTTTTTTAAACCAACACACAAAGTCCCAAACAATGGAAAGCAAAAAACATTCAAAAAGTTGTTTTAGAGAACAGCATTTAGAAAAAACAACATCATTTAAACATCCAACAAATCTATGTACAATGTGCCAAAAGCTGGCAACGGGCATGGCTGAGGAACAGTCACGTCAAAGGTGTATTAACCGGAACCTCCACAGGCTGTATTTACAGTCAAATAGGTATTCAGAAATGTAGTATCAGAACATCTGAATTTGGCTAAAAATCATATAAAAAGACACATCCCCACCCCCAAAAACTTCTACATAGGTAGCAAACATATCCAGTATAACCATAAGTACCAGGTTTAGAAGTGTGTTTTTCCATATTTTCCATAGTTCTACAAACAGTTGAGAAACTTCCTCAACAGACAGAGAAGAGAACTAGAATGGCAGAGTAATGGAGTTCTTTATTTCAACATTATCAGACGAAGGGAAAGAATGTTTTTGTTTTTGTTTTTTTCATGCGGAGTAACGTAGGAAAGTACTAATTAAGGAGCAAGGATAAATTATTAGGGGAAAGGTTTCATGGAAATAAAAAATCAGCAAGAAGGCTGAAGAAACGTGTGTATATTCTGTACGGACGTTCCAGAAATGTAAGTAATTATCTCCATGTAATTTTGAAAAAAGCCTAATGATTTGCTCTGATGGACAGCATTTTTATATTTTGTTCTCTGAAATGCTAGAACCCAAACCCTTCGGAGAGTAGTTTTTGTTCTCAGATTGAGAATTAAACACAACAGACATAACCTATTAATGCTATATTTATCCAATGTGATGTGCATTCACCTCATGCAGTTTTGTTTTCCTGTTAATCCAGCGTTACTAGAAGATCCACCTTCAAAAAAACCGGGCACGTTTTGTAACAACCAGCATTTCTCATTTCTGCTTAAGAAGTAAACTAGAAACCATTTCCTATTTATTTACCTTAATGGCTGATGTTGTTTAGAGTCTGAAATTTCAATGCACTGTCTTTAAAAATATCAGCTGGAAGAATATAGATGGGAGTCCCACATTCCCATAATGTTATGCATTCAAGTTTATTCTGAATAATTTGTGTTTGTGATAAGTCTATGAAAAAAATTTACTTGGATTTGATACAAAATACAGTTACTCTTTGAAAATGCATAGTTTGTAACTTCATACATTCATTCACTAATATTAAAGACCTTTTGTAAGCAAGTACTTACTTCCAAATGGTGGTAAGATTGTAGTTCAAAAGATCTCTCAAAATCGGATAGCGTCGCCACATTGCTCTGGAATTAGTGCCCACGGCCCAGTTGAGGCTGCTGCCTAGTTAACGCTGTCATTAACATCACGCAGGAAGGCCCGCGGCTTGCTCTTCCTTCTGGCTTTACCTCGTTCAGCAGGCACTGAAAAGCAATGCTTTCTACTGACAGTATTTCCACTAAATACCCCATTTGAAATGTTTTATAATTTCGTTTTAACATTTTCGATTTGGTGTAGAAAACAATTTGAAAGATGGCTTAATTTTTAAAAGTAGAGTTTTGTTTTGTTTTGTTTTTTTAAACCTTACCATGGACTAAGGGCAACGGAGGGTTTGTGGTAACTGTTGTTCTCTCGCTCCCCAGCCCCCTTATTTGAGAAAGATGACCGTAGGCCACTCGGTAGTTGCATTTGATGATGGTCATGAACCCTTTGGGACCTAGCGATTTTTTCTTATCCTGAGTTCTTCTTCTAAGTATATAGATTTTGAGACATGAAACACTTTGGAAACTACACTAGTATCTGGTTATTCCAGAGAGCATATGTTTAAATGGCTGACCATCGTCCAACCATTGATTATAAAAATAGGAATTCTAGGTCATGTTGTAGGAAAATATTGATTAATGGCATTTTTTTTTTTTAAACATATATAATCCACATTTCTGGGTTGTTTTACACCCAGAGCATTTTCAGTTATTGAAGTCACGGAACATTTTGGGGGTATTGAGTTCTTTCCTAAAAATCTAAGTCTATTCTAAAGCTTTCTACCAGTGATCACAGAGGTTCCCCAGACAGTCGGGATACTTTGGAAGAAGGGGCTTTGCTATCATCACAGGGCTTGGTCAAGTCACAGTCATTGATTTCCAATTAGCAGAGAATAGAATAAAAAGACATAAAAAGCAAAGCAAGGGTTTGTAATCTGCAAAGTGATGCATCCTTTTTTTCTGGAGAGGAGGCAGTTTGTAATTACACTACACTGTAGATCCCTGAGGGGTAATTCCAACTCTGGCATGGCTGGCCCCCAAAGCTCTACCTTTTTCCTCTCTGTCTTGGCCGTGTGTGCCCAAAGCATGGGAAGAGGGCTCCACCAGGGTGAGGGACAGGTGCTTAATGGTGAGAGCAGACTGGAGTGGTTTCCTCCTTGCATAGATATAAAGTTAAAGCAATTATACCTTGCAGGAGCCATTTTCCTTTCACATAATAAAGGCCAAGTCAATTTTCATGCCGTATAATTGTGGGCAGAGGTCAGGGCCCAGAGAAATTAAAATGTGAAGCTCTCTTCTTCTGTCCTTCCATGGTGGTCTGATCACACAGTTGGCCTTCCGCATGGACGGGCCTGGTGGGTAGGTGACTTGCGTGAAGGGCTTTGAATCCAGGTGAAAGGATTGGATATCTGCCTTGTCTTTCTTTATCAGTGAGTCTGTCTGAGTCTTTTGTGATGAGTGTTGCAGGTTGTCTGCTCTCTGAATGATCACCCAAAACTGTTCAGAGAGATGGAAACTTTTCTCGGAAAGAAGAGGGCAGCCTCCCAGACTGAGCCTCACATACAAGTCACAGTCATATTTATCCCCTTGGAGCTTAATTTAAGAGTGAGAAAGAAGTCAGCAGCACAGAAGCAAAAGTGTTTAATTTGGAATTTGGGGAAGGGAACATAACTAACAACAGTGTGGCCTCAGTAAGGTTACATAAGCGAACACAAGGTGGTTGCCAAGATGGCGCTCGGGGAGGGGGGCGGGGGAGTGTTTGGTTAAGACTAATCACCAGAACGGGGACTGTTCTCTCTCTCTCTCTCTCTCTCTAAGCTCAATTTCTTCTCCAGAGTCCTGGTTTTCCTCCTGAGTCAGAGATATAGAAAGAATTCAGAAGGAAGCAGATGAGCAATTTTTTTTTAAAGAAAATTTTCTTCTTTAATACAGCTCTCTTGCCCTTTTCAGGAGTTGCTACTTTCTACTCTGGTGAATCTTCTGAATTAAAAATTTAGGGAATTGCCCCTCGTGAGTAAATGTAACAGTTAATTAGGCTCAAGAATTCGTTTTTTAACACTTTCATAGTATAAATAAAGGGGCCCTTTTCTTTGGAGGCTGGCCATTTATAATGACGTGGACGGCGCCCAATATGAAAGAACATTTTTTAGAAACAAGGATGACAGTTTGAGCATTGAAATCACAATCTCTGCCTGCTCTCAGAATCTATGGTCATCTTCTTTAGGAACCTCAGCTTCCTGCTTGTTCACGAAGCCCTGCCGCTGTGGCGGCCTTGGTGCTCACCCTGCAAAACAGGCTTCTTCACCCGCAGAGGAGGAGAGCTCCGCTGTGTCCAAGTCCTGCACTGTATTCTCCACAGATAACAACGCATCATTTGTCAAAAAAGCCTGTTAATGAAGTACATGCAGGCCAAAATGGCTTAGGCCCCTTCTAGTTCCATGACTACACTCCCTGGGGGTGACTTTACCCTAACCTCGCGATGGGAAGCCTGGTAAAGTAAAGGGAGAAGGGCCTCGTGAAACCTGTTCATTATTGGACGATCTTTTATTTTTTATTTTTTTGTTTTTATTTTTTTTTTGGACAGCCTTTTAGTCACTCACCCTGACAGAGATCTCAGGCATTGACAATGTCATTTAAATTGCATTCGTATTTAAACGTGACTTCAGCATCTCATGGGTGTTTCCAACTTTGCATTGGATTTGATCGTTAAAAATTGTAAATTTGAGCTGCTGTTCAATTTTCTGGCATCGATTTCCGTTCACATGGAGAACAAACGTTGAACGGTGGCAGCAAAATCATTTTTTTCCCAAGGAGTCAAAACTTTTACTCAGAACAGCACGTTAGCTAAGAAACTCCTATAGGTAACCGTTTAGATGGTTGGACCTTAGGGAGTAGGGGCACGGCAGCAGCCGAAAGGGGTGCTGTTGGCCATGATTAAGTTTGCATGCGACAACGGGAATGAACGCGTGCTTAGTTTCTATGCTGAAGGACCTGGGCTGAGAGGGTGGGCTGAGACCCAGGTGGGTCCCTGGGTCTTTTTAGATTTGGGGTCTAGAAGACTTCAGTCTGCAAGGCCTTCCCCTCCTTCCTTCAGGCAGTGATAGGCCTGACTCCCAGGCTTAACACTATCGTGGTGTGGCCTTGGAGGGGATCCTAAATATTCCTACTCTACACTGGATCCCTAGGAAGGTCAAATGAAATAATGTATCTGAAAGAAACCTACTTTATTATATATGTGAAAGGGTTAGCGATTATCCCAATACCATCAGGACTCTGGTGTAAGATACAGTCTGAAGTAACTTAGTCCATCCGAGCCAAAGAAGCAACTTCTAATTTTTTCCATGACACATTTATTCCCATTTTGTCTTTGCCCGCAGACAAAGGTGCTAAGGTTTTCTGTGTGGAAAAACTCCATTCTGGGGGTTAGTGGACACTCTAACATACCTACTAGTTCTGAAGCAAGGCTGTTGCTATATTGGAGATGGAGATTTTACCCTGGAATGAAAACTCTCGAGGCAGGATGGAGTGGGAAGCAGTGTGGAGGGACTGGCGAAGGGCTTTGGCACAAGGAAGCAGACTCTCAGACTATCTCAGACTCCAGGGGCTCCTGGCTGCCTTCTCTGAAGGCACGAGCCTGCTCTTTGCCAGCCCCTCATCACAGTGGTCACGGTAGGTGAGAACTTAAGTTGGGATGACAGTTCTTCCATGCTTTGGGGCATGGCCTGGGCACGCCAGAAGGGGGCAGAAGGTGAGCCAGATAGTACTTTAGCATATTTTGATCAGAGGCAAGGCTAACTTAAGGATACTATATTTTAATATTCAAGTCTTCCATGAGAATGATTTCTGGGGAGAACTGACCTCTTTCCCTTCTTTGATTTTAGTGGCCCAGATAGTGCCAACGTGTGAGTTTGTGGGGCTGAGGGACGAACCTGACCCAGTGGCCGTTGGATGTGAGATGTGCTTTCCCCAACAGGTGAGACTGGTGGCCAGAGGTTGCCTCTGCCCATATATAGGTTCTCTTTGGTCTGCACAGTGTTGGCCAAGAATTTGAGTTGTCAACACTTAAATGTCAGGTAACATCTTACTTCCAAGTCAGAAGATCTAGTAGCCCTAGGCCTGATTTCTGCATGGTTCTGATTGTCTAGAGCTGGGTGCCCCAGGCAATGGGGGCATGCGCTCTCTAGAGTTCACAAGGATCTCCACTGTTCCGTAGTGTCCCTGTTTCACCTGACCTGAATCGTTCCTTTACAGATCCTGCCTGGCTTTTCTAAGGCTTCTGCTATAAACCATTAGGAAGCTTCTATTTCAAAAAGAAGCAAGACTCATTTGGTTGAAAACCATACAGCAATAAGCACTTCTTGGGGATTTCGTGCTAACAGTGGAGATAGTCAAGGGAATGAAGATAGAGATTTGCAGACTGCCTCATCTCAGAGACCAGGAGTCGAGGCTGTACGTGGTTTTCCCTATCTCCATGCATTTCTAGTCCTCACGTGTGCAGATTCTAAAGCCTATTTGAAAGCAAGGTCTGGGTGACCCTCTGACCCCTTCATAGGAATTGCCCAATGGGTATACGGTCATTCTATCCCAGCTTTACTTTTGATGTTATCTGCATACTGCTAATTAGTCTAGCTTTTGAGTTACTGAAATCCTAGAAAGAAAAGATGCTTTCTTTCTTTCTTTCTTTCTTTCTTTTTTTTTTAACAGTGAGTGGGCTAGAAAAAAACTGTACAGCATTATGAAATGGTTTTGGCAAAGCTCAAAATTATTTGTGCAGTTAATAAACTCTCCATGGCTCCCTCCCTTGTTTCCCGACTCTTGGGAACACAGTGACTTTCTGATCGCAACCTTGCGTGTCTGTTCGTTCTTCTCGTGACAAATCAAGCACTTGCTTTGATAAGGAAATTAAGGTTATTGAGTTAGTGCTGAGGAAAAACTTATTTTAAACACCACTGATCGCCTAAAAATTCTATCTTTGGGCTTACATACCATGGTTTGCGAAATTACCACCCGATGATACTTGCTAGTTAAATGAAGGTTTGTGGTAAGTTTGTCTTTGTGACAGAATCTCATTTTACTCTAAAGAATTTCCAAGAATATTTCTCCCATTGCCTGCAAGCATATCTACTAACATTTTTTTTTCCGATTTAAGATACGTAGGATGATTCTTAAAGTGTCTTTTTCCGTCATACTTTGCAAACACACTGGCAATGACAAAAGGAGTAGCTGTTGCCAGCTTGACTCTCTTATAATACTCTTTCCGTCTGATCTGCATTTCTACCCTTGCTGCAGAGGGTTCATTGAAAAGATATGCATCAAAACACTTGCTTAAAAGAGGCATAGCCCTTTGTTTGGAGAGCAGGAATTGCTTTATAATACTAACACTTCCTGTCTGGTAAATACTGTATTTTAAAAAATAAGCTACAATGTATAAAACCAAGGTCATTTCCCACAAAATGTTCATGTTTTTTGTGATTACAAAACACGGCATCTTGTAAAATATTTCCAGTTCTGTTAACTTGAGAAGTTAAGTACTAATGCTTATTATAAAAGTGTCATGTCCCTTAGAATCGTAGAAGCCTAAAGCGGTATAATTCTTGTCTTATTTGGAAAATTAAGTTATAATTATCGTATTTAAGATTACATTTTGACACAACACAATACCATTGTGATTCTCAGACCTACAGGAAAAGTTATAAAACATGAGATTGTCTTCAAAAAAAAGCAACTATTTACAAAACAGGACCAGAAGTAAAATTCCCATTTTGATTTCCGGTCCCAGGATAGGTACACCTTTTAAAGCATGGATATCATTGGATACGGGCTTTTTCAAAGTCAGTCACAATAAGCAAACCGGTCAGTCTTAAGCACATTTTATACTTTCTTGTTCTGTTGGTGTGCATTACTTAGTCATACACTTGGTACCTAAAAGTGCTAATCTCATTTTATTTACTGACTTCTGGTTTGACGAGTTACAATGCAAAAAGACACAACGAAACAGTTCCAGTATGGAGGAATCCCCACAGGTATGAGGAACAGGGAGAGTGTGTGCGCCGCCGGTAGGGGTATTTTCTGAGAGAAATGAAATTTCCAGTTGACCCGTGTACCCAGCGCCTTCTCCAAAAGGAGTCACATCCTCATCCATATTCATGAACTCTGCTCTGTTTCCACTCATTTGTATGCACAGATCCTTCCCTGTGTTCATACAGGTCAATGCTACAGTTGATGTGGTTGATAGAAAGTCTACAGGGTCATGAGAAAAAGCAGCACCTTGTCCGCACAAGTCCATGGAAGTTGGCTCCTTAACATGCTACTAAATCAAAACGTGCGTCTTTAACAGCTCTCACCTACGGGGTTCTGCGTGCAGTCATCCAACGGGGTGATTAGAAAGAGGAACACCAAGGCTTCGTATTCACAATTACATTCAGAAAAAGCCTTACATGAGTCTGTGAACACCCGCCAGGGAGCGTGCCTGTGGTTCATAGGTCAGCCTCAGACTGCCCGTCAGCTACAAAGAAACAGCTCTTTCTCATAGAGCTTTCCTCCACACCTCAAAAAGTTGGTATTGTCCAGTTCATGTAAATTTGTCTTGAAATAATTATCATGTTCATTAAAAACAAAAACAAAAACAAAAACCCCAAAACGCTAAACTGTTCTGACTCGAAAAGACTCTAGAGATAATAAAAGTCTTTCTAAGGATCTTCCAGATCTATCTTTCACATACCCTTTAATTTTCCCTGAGGAAATGAATATTATTTACAGTGTTTTGCTACTATTCTCAAGGTATTCTCTCCTGTAGGTACAATCCTTGCCACTTCTCTCTCAACATTCTCAAGTGAATGCTGTTCTTTCGTTTTCCAATGAAGTCTGAAGAAGGAGGAAATGGGTTCAACCGTCGGCGACTTTAGAACCCAGGGCGGCTTTCAAAAGTGTGGCTTCGTGGGACACTGGAGACAAGCCAACTGAAACTCAAATGATCTTGAAATCTGATAGAGGGCATTTTAGTTTCAGAAGTCTCTTGCAACATTCATGTAACTATCTCATGTAAAGATTTTGGAAAGCTGGAGAACTGTAACCCCCATCCTTGTCTATTGCAAGTTTTCATCGGCAACACAGTTACGACTGGACAAGGAATCGTCTAGTGAAGGGCACCCTGGTGCTTGGATCTGCTGACAGGCACTCCGCCGCTGAGCATGCATTGGGTGGAAACCCACTGCCTTCTTCCTGACACTGGCTTTTCCCAACCAATGAGGAAACCTGCCAGCAAGCGAGGGGGTGGGAAGTCCGTGCCCCCTTGAGATGTGCTTGGCGGTCCTGTATCCCTGGGCAGAGCTGCTTCCCCTAAGGGAGCCTCTTCTTGCTTCAGGCAGCCATTCCTGGGGGACAACATGACAGCTCCCTTGGAGGTGCCCAGGGACAATCCCCATTGGCTGACCAGCATTAAGGAGATGAGCAGGAGCCAGATGTCCATAGACCTCTCATATCTCCTCTCTGGTCCCCAACCCACCCACTTGCTACCCGGTGTTTCCTCCAGCTTGTCACACTGCTTCCCATAAATTGGGTGCACATCCTCTGGGAAGGACTAAGGCTTAATACTACGGCCTGATGAACTCTCTTTGCTTTGTAGCTACCTGAAGAATGCCTGTCCATTACTATGAGATGCCTTTTTTAGACAGAGATGAGAACTATTTTGTGAAGGAAGGGGGGATCAAGGGAGAGAAAGGTCAAAAGACTATAGCATGCCTTCTTTAGAAATACTCTGGGTCCAGAATCCATTGTATTGCCATTGCTTTTGCACAGACAGGTGTCTGAGGTCCCTGGGATGGACGGAGCTCCTGTTAACCAGCCAGCATGCTGTGGGACCACCCTTTCGACCCATCCCCTGTCTCTGCTCGCCAAATGAAGACATAAAAGCATGTGGGACCACAGAGATGGCAGAAAATGAATGTTGGGCTTAATTTGGCACTTCATTTAATTCCAAAATATAACAAAATAGCTCTATGCCTTTTTTTTTTTTTAATTTTGGCTTTTACAATCAGTGCTGTATATTGCAATTCATCACTTTCTGGGTGGCTTGCAAGAAGTTAATCCCCCCCCCCTTTTTTTCCCCTCCCAAGGCCAGCCAGGTGAATTTTGGTGGGTCTCTAGTTATGACATGCCTTGATACAAAGAATGGATGTCTGTGTGTGCAGGAAGCTACTGAGGGTCTGTGCACATCTGGAAGCCAAGAAGGTACACAGAGATTGGGCCGGTTGGCAGAAAGGAGTCCCCATGTGGGTAGGACACGCAGAAGAGTATGTGTAGAGAAGGCTTTAGAAAGGAGAAGAAATCCCAGGGAAGTTGCCTTCAGCTCTACACTTCTGCTTATACCTGTTCATTAGCTAAAAACCAGGTAAGGACTGAGCTTGACCCCTCCAGGCCAGAGCTCAGAACTAATCATGGGCTGAATCTCTGGAGGACAGCCACAAAAACTCAGTCCAGGACTGCTCCACAGCAGAGACCTCTCCCTCCTTGTGTTCCAAAGTTCTAGGGGGTAGGAAGGATGGATTTAGCCCCTCTTCATTTTGTTTTTGATGAGGGACTTAATCCCAGGATCACAGGCCAGGGAGCCTCACCGAAGAGAAAAACCTCTGCTCTGGGAGTGCATCCCAACCAACCATCACTTCTGTCCACAGGGAACCTGCTCAAAGGGTTCATCAGCTCTGGACTCACTGTGGCTGCTGGGCAGTCCACCCTCAGCTCAGGCCTCCTGGGCCAGGCCAGAGCATCATGTCACAGTCGAGGGTGCCTATAGGTAGAGCATCAGGACTCCAGGAAGGAGAAAAGACATGCTGGGATTGAGGATGCAAATACATTTCTATCCTTAGAAAAATGCCCTTTCCTGGCTGACCTCGTAAATACTAAAACACATTATGGCTGGTGCCATAGCTACTAGTGATGGGTAATCATGGCATGAAATTAAATGAAGCTCTTTTCCTTCCCTCTTGAAATAAGTGTTGTTGAAATAAAAATAAATGGAGGAAAACAGGATTTTTTCCAAGGAACAATGTTTAAAAAGTCATATGAAAGCTTAAAAAATAAAACTGCCGAAAATATATGAACGCATAGGTTGTGGATATTCCACCGTGGAACCTCCTTCTATTTCCCTCAATTATAAAAGGAAAAGGATATTTGTTATTACTAGATGACTTCTTTCAACTCTTTAAAACAAGTGTATGTACAATCTCTAAACATATATTAAACTTTGCTCTGTGCAATTTCATTGAACATTCCTATGGCTGATCGTAGGCTCCCAGTCCTGACACAGTGCATCCTGAAAGGTGCTCTTACTTCTTTGCATAGGTATAGGAAAAATAACTCATTAGCAGGGCAATCCAGAGTAGGATAGATAGACGATGAGCTTATATAGAGAGCATGACGACTACTCCCCTCCCCCTTTCCACTACTAACAAAACAAACAACCAAACAAACAAACATACATACCAGGCTAGAAAGCCTGCCAAGAGCAATGCAGTGGGAGCCCTGGTCCTACTAAATTGAGAGATTCCTATACCAACATGCATTTTCCTTTTGGTGTTCTATATGTTCCCCTCTGAGCAAATTCTTAATGAACAGTTCCAATATTTTTATAAGAAAAATAAAGTTTGGGACCTCCCATGTACCCATATCATGTTTCTATATTTCACGAACCCCTCTCCCGGACATGCTAAAGCATACAACCTATGAAAGTGCACTCAGAATAGATGTTGGTTTGTTGACCTCACATGTCTCTCTGAACAGATGGGGACATGGAGGCTGTGCTCTGCTGTCCTGTGGGGATAGTTCGAGTTCTCTACCTTTTCTGAAACCGGTCCGGGGTGGAGTTTTGAGGGAAGGCCCGATGACCCGCTAACCTGGCAAGGACACTGTCAGACAAGCAGTGACCAACAGACCCGGGCCGCTGTCTGCCCTGCGTCCCTGAAAGAAGCATCGAGGCTTACCCAGATGGCCACCCATGCCAGTCTTTGATGGAGCCGCGGCTGGTAGAGAATGAGCCGCCACGCCTCCCGGGCAAGGGCTTCTTAGAAAGCGAAGACTCCTAGGTGTTCCCGGATGTCCTGGACTCAGCTGGGAGCTGAAGTCTGCTGGTGATCTCTTTGTGAGTGGACGCCCTCCGGGGCCCTTCAGGCCAACAGCTCTGTGGCGGTTCCGTGCGGGGCCATTCTTCAAAACGCGAGAAACCGACAAACGAGACAGAAAAGAGATCCCCAGAGTGCTGCGCTTTCTAGCAACACGTCATGATGTGCACTGCTCCAAGAAGTCAAATGGAAAACAGGGAAAATACTATTCACAATGAAAGCAGGTATTGTCCTCTGTACAAACACTACTGAATAACGTGTAGCTTTTTTTTAATATGTCAAAAAAATCTCAGAAATGGCATTATTTGGAAAGCTTATCAAAATATGCCTCCTCTCTAGGTAAAACGGGCTTTGTTGGTTCAGTTGCTACGGAAGTCCACAGTTTTCAGACCTAGACATACAGGAAAAAAAAAAAAAAAAGGCTGACTTTTCTTTTTAAGGAAAAAAAAATAGAGCTGCCCGACGCTGGGTTCTCAGCAAGAGCAGTGAGGGTGGTGACCTTATTTATTTATTTATTTTTTTTGCTGTCATTCCACCAAGTTTCCTGGAAGTGCTTTTCCTGGGCTTCAAGTGTGTTTTTGTTCGGAAGAAAAAGCGCTTTTCCAGAGCCTGCAGTGGAAGGCGAGGGCAGCGGGGCTCGGGGGCCCCAGGGGTCAGTCAGTGAACCTCTGGCATGCCTTCTTCCAGCGGCACGCCGTGCACCACAGGTCCCGGTTCTCCATGCCATACACCTTGCGGCACTTCTTGCCCTCTCCCCGGGGCTTCCTGCAAGACAGGCAAGGAGCAGTTATGCAGCGGGACAAAGTCAGGGGGCGTGTTCTGGAGGGCTTGAGATCCCTCAAAAGAGCAAGAAACAGTGTGAAGAAACCTAGTAAGGGTTCTTGCTAGGTTAGGACTTGAACACCTGCTGGATGTTGTCACGGCCACCACGCTCAGCTGTTACTACTGACTACTGTAACTCTCAAGCTTCTACTTGTCCATTTGGGGGCTTGTCCCTCTTCATCAAACTGAATTAAACAAGTAAATACAAAAAATACCAGTAGGGAGCTTTATTCTTTTAAGTTTTAAGTATGTGCTTTCAGGTGCTCTCTTGCTTCTCAAATTTCTAGCATTCTGGTTAAGGGACATCTGAGGCATTTCTCACTGATCTGTATTAAAAACTATATTTTAAAGTTCTTTTAATACGGAGGTTAAGGCCATATGGCTTTAAATAGACCCAGTAATCACCATTACCTGTTCTTCGAGAAAACTTACAGCAAACTGTTACCAACTGCCCCCCCCCAACAACAACAACAACTCTTCATTAATAATTGATGGGTGGGAAAAACCATGGCAACGAAAGAAAGGGTGTTTTATCCATTCCAGGGAAATTTTATGGAACATTGTATCTCTGGTTTCTCTCTTCCTTGCTGTTCTTCTGTTTTTCAGTTAATTCCCTTGAGATGAGGAGGGTGGCGATTCAAGCAGTCATACCTCAGGCTGACCGTCCCTCTGGGTGGCGAGGACAAGACCGTGTGAGTGTGCTGTCTCTGCTCTCCTGTGCCCACCGGATGATTATGTGTTGGTGACACCTGGCAAGGACATGGAAAACAAAGTTTTCTTTGTTGGGACAGGTTCTCCTCACCATGCATTTATTTAGCCTTTGCCACATGGGCAGTGGTCAACATCAGACATGGAGATGAAACACATGTTAACATGGATATGGTGATGCTTGTGGCAAAATTTAAACGCCTCGCCAAGCAGAAAAGTCTCGGCAACAATGAATACTTTAAAAAATCTTCATGACTTCACGTGTGTATTCCAAGTTGCCCATAGTAACATATTTTCACTTGAATAATATTCCAAACCTTAAGGTATAGTCTCACCTATTCTAAGCCTCATGATCTACCTTTTTAAAAAAGACAACTCCCTAGAGGTTAAGAGAGTTGTGTAAAATTATATAGCCAGTCAATGGCAATGACACAGTGTGGACGTCGGCCCTCTGTTTGCTTTACGAGATCATTCACAGCCCCTAAATAAATGGCCTCTTGCATAAGACATCCACACAGCAGATGGTGGGGTCCAAACGGGAATAAAGACTAGAAGCAAAGAGTCCAAGCAAGTCAGGAACAAATGTCATCCATGAAACACTTACTGGGCACTCGCTACATGCCAGGTTCATTGACAGTGGCTTTAATTGTCACAACTACCCCACGTGGTAAGTACTATTCTTGTTCCCGCTTTATGGATGAGGAAACCAAGGCGTGGGGCCAAGGTCATGGAACTTGGCCAAGGTCGTGGAACTCGTAATGGCAGGGCCAGCGCTTGTATTGAGCTCTACCTGATGCCAGAGCTTGTGTCTCACCCTGTTACACCTCTGCCTCTCGGTCATAATAACAGGAGGGCCCTGGCTTTTGATTCCTCTTGTACTTCTTACCAGACCCTTTGCATCATCTGCTCTCCTGACATTAAATATCTTCCCAGCACCTGGGATTCTCAACAGCTACAAAAAACAAGTTTTTATAAGAAAAGATAAATGATATTTCAAGAAAATATACAGCATTGCCGTATATAGAAGAGCAGACATGTAATGAATTTAGACACTTAATTATCTAGAAGCCAACATGGCCACGGAAGTACCATGACCAATGAACAGTCATGGGAACGTTCCTAAGGCATACTTATAGAACTGAATTTCTCTAGTACAGGTACTAGCACTTTTTATTTTCTTTCAATTCAAAGGAATATACATCAGCATTATCTTCTTAGATGTTAATTCAAAAAATTAAACAGGTAAGTAAAAACCTAACATTTTAAACCACTGTTGCCATGATTCTGAATTATTCTGTGCCATTGGTCTTAATATTTTGCTAAAGCTGGGTAGGAGTGAGGGCCAGAAGAGGTGAGTTAACATACATAATTTTTTAAAAACAAAAGCTTTGGAGTTCAGTGTATGCATTTGACACGGATAGATATGTAGGTCTTTCCAGGAGCAGAATCTCGACCCCCCTCCCCCCCTACAGCTACCCTGCATCCCATCCCTGACCAGGGTGCATTACAGCAAACCAGAGGGAGTGAATGCTTCAGGTGTTCACAGCCACTGTGGTGATCTAGAATGTGCTTATATGAATTGTTTTAAGTGGTCGAGACAATTTTTAAAAATCTAAAAATTATTACAGAATTCATAGAATCCCAAGAATACTGCCTTATTTAGTGAGAGAACTAGGAGAAGTTTAGTTGACATGACAGTGACCCAACGTCCATCAGCTGGTTGATAATGTGGAAGGTTTTCTAAATTGTGCAAAAGTGCCACACCCCTTTCATGTGAGGTGATATGAGATGACAGGGTGCTCTTCATCCAACGAATATTTATGAAGTTCTTACTATGCACCAGGCACCCTTCTAGCATGTGGGTACCTAGCGGTGAACAATGCCAAGTCTCTGCCCTCATGGAGCATACATTCTAGTGGGGACACAGACAATGCATACAAACAAGTAAGATCATTTTAGTGATAAGTGCTTGAAGAAAATAAAATAGGTCAAATAGGCAAAGCCTCATGAAGGGAGAGGGCGTTTACTTATTTAGGGCGGTGAGAAAAGTCCCCCTGAGACGTTCCCTTTTATCTTTACGGCACTCTGAAGAAAGGGGCAGCAATGACAGAGGCCTCCTAGGTGCAGAGAACCAAAGGGGCCAGAAGACATTGTGTGGAGGCTGGGGGTAGGAAGACAGGAGGTGGTAGATTCAGGAAAGACCTCCTGGCTGTGATTGAGGAATTTGAATTGAATGTTGCTCTAAGTGCCAGGGAAGCCATTGGAGAATATTAAGAAAGTGAGACATCTGATTGATGCTTTAAAAAGATCCCTTTGGCTCCTTCGAGAATGGATTGGAGACAGCCTGGAGAGGAGCCCTGCAGTCTAGTTAAGAGGTTTTGCACTATTTGGGGGGAAAGATGTACTGGTGATTTAGACTAGGGCGTGGCAGTGGTGGTAGGAAGGGGCTGGATTCATGCAGAATCAGGCAGAGTCTGGGACACGTTGAAGGATGGGAAAAAACGAAGACAAATCTTTCAAAGAATCAGGGGTGAATCAAGGGGAGTCAAGGGTGAATCCCAGCTTCTGGCCCAAGAAGCTGGAGGGATGGTGGTACCACTTACTGAAATGGGAAAACTGATGATGTGGTTGGTTTGAGGAAGGAGCGAGGACCAGGTTTTTGAAAATTCCAAAGACACCGTTTGAGGACTATGGAGGAATAACCCCTGATTACAGTCTTTACTCCTGCTAATGGCTTTATTAACTCGGGCTTTCAGGGCCTGCGTGTATAGTCCTGTCCAGCAGCAGCCCCTCCCGATCCACCCCAGACCTGGGTTTTATGGGGTGCAACGCAGCGGAAGCCAGAACCCGCATCACACGTTGGCTGTGGCTCAGTTCTGTGTGACGACCAGTATGACCTAACTTGTGAGCTTTCCTTGAGACTTTTTATAGCAAGACAATCATGGTTGAAAGCTTTTTATTTTAGCGGGGGCTGAGGGTGGGGAAGGGGAGGGGGTAGCTGGCATAGGAACGGACATTTATTTAGTGCTCACAAATGTGAGAGGCAGGCTACTAGTTTAGGTATCATTTCTTTTAATCCTCACAAAACCCCTGCCAGTGAAGTGCTGTTATCTGCATTTTGTAGATAAGATCATTTAGATGTGGAGCCAGGAGGTGGCCTGCAGAGCATCCCGGAGTTCTAAGTAGCACTAGTAGTAATTTAGCGAGGGCTTGTTAAACGAAGTGCCTTGGAGTGCTATCTGCTTTCATCTTCACCGCGACCCTAGGATAAGTAGATTGCCATCATGTCCGCCTCCTCGATAAGGGAGTGGAGAAGCTCAGTGGGTTGCCGCACAGTAAGCGGTGGGGCCAGTACTTGAACACAGGCCGTCTCATACCAGCTGACCTTGGACCTAGCTCTGAATGACGTCAAGGCACTGCTCTTCCCATCCCTCCACGCTGCCACGGAGCTGAGGGAAATACGGTGCGCCCTAAAGTAAAGCCCTGCACAGCATGATGCTGGCCGTCTCTCCCAGTGGTCTCCACATTTCAATCTTCACTTTTTTAAAAAATCTTTATTAGTTTTATATCTTAACTGTTTCTAAGTTCTATTTTGGGGCATTTTCTATTAAGTATATAGTAGACTCGGAGAGTACTATATGGTATTTTTTCTAAATAAAAAGAAATAGGTAAATAAATAAATATTTTTAGAAGTATAATCTCCATTTTATTTTTTTCCAGAGAACCGTTTTTCTTCAGTCTTTAAGGACTCAGCTCCTGACATGGGCTTTGGTGGAGGTCGTGGGGCAGCACCCGCGGGTCTAAATCGGGGTGGGGGTGTTGGGTCCTCCCGGGCTTCATGAGAGCGATTCCTGGCTGCCTTGCTGTGAAAGGCACAGCTCACACAGTAATGGAGTTTCACACACAGCTTGGGGAGCACACAAGCACAACACACAATGAGCACACGCCTCTCATTTTTCTGCTGATTAGTGTGACCTCAGAAGAGTTTCAAGAACTTTAGTCTGCAAAAATCATGGTTAATTTCTCCCCCATGTTGGGTAGATATGGGTTATATCAGTCAGTCCCAGATAGGGAGAATACACTTCTCCTGACCACTGTATTATAGCAATGAGACACATCACAGGCAGCAAGACTAGTGAATGCTCCATGTTAGTCAGTGCCAGGCACTGTGCTCGATACGACTCCATGGAGAGGGGCGCCTGGGTGGCTCAGTCGGTTAAGCGTCTGCCTTTGGCTCAGGTCATGATCCCAGGGTCCCGGGATTGAGTCCCATATCGGCTTCTCTGCTCAGCGGGGAGCCTGCTTCTCCCTCTCCCTCTGTGGGCCACTCAGCCTACTTGTGCTCTCTGTCAAATAAATAAAATCTTAAAAAAAAAAAAAATACAACTCCATGGAGTGGTTTAAATTTGAGGGCATTGCTTAAGAGAGGTCATGTGACTGGATAGAGGTCACAGTTCGTAAATGCCAGAGTCAGGATTTGCATCTGAGCCTCACACCAGAGCAGTCTTAAGAATGTTGTGTCCCTCTGTAAATATGTTGGAGAGATTTCTTTTCTTTGTGATTTTCTATCTCTCAAATGGAAAAGCCAGCGTTCCTTGTCTTGGTTGTAATCTCTTATATTATTCTGAATCCTCCCTCAAGGTGTTAAAAACAAACAAACAAACCAACCCAGCTAAATGTCTGATAATTAAGCACTGCTATTTTAGGTTTGGAGACCCTCCTCCAGCCTGACGCCCTCCTGGAATGGCCCTTGGATCGCAGGTTGATTCGCTCTTGGTTCCGTGGGCTTGTTATAGACTGCATGTTTGTGTCCCCCCCCAATTCATATATTGAAGCTCTCATCCTTAGTGTGGTTATATTTGGATATGGGGTCTTTAAGGAAGTAAATAAGGATAAATGAAGTCAAAAGGCTGGGACCCTGATCCAACAGGATTAGTGTCCTTATAAGAAGAGATTCTCAAGGGCTCTCTCTCCACCTGTGTTGTGCCCCCTTTCTTGCCTCCACCAACAGAAAAGGCCATATAAGGACACGGCGAGCAGGTGGCCCTCTACAAGCCACAGAAAGCTCTCACTAGGAGCTGAATTAGCCAGCACCGTGGCCTGGGACTTCTAGCCTCCTGAACTGTGAGAAAATACATTTTGGTTGTTTAAAGCGATCCAGTCTATGGTGTTCTGTTATGGCGGTATGGGCAGACTCATACGGGGTCAAGAACTCTCAGCTTTCTGTCATGAAAAGACAGAGAAAAGAATGCAGACAATTAGAAGAAAAGGCGCGGTCATTCGGGAAAAACAGCTCAAAGAATGCTGTAATTAATGAGGGTCTTCTCCCTGCCCTTATGTCTACGGCCTTCGGCTAGAAAAGACTGTCCTTCTAGTTACATTTGCAGCTAGGCAGAACAGCCTTCTCCACTCCACGGGAAGACGTCTTACCCAGGGAACTTATTAAAGCCTGATGTTCAGGAAATCTTGTGTAGGCAAATGAATAAATAAAATCCTGCAAACCTTGGGATTTCTCAGAAGGAGAGTATTTCCTTCTCTAGGAAGCATATAAAAGCATCCCCTCCTCAATACCCGGTATCCAAGATGTGTGTGGGGGGAAGCAAACCTTAAATGGGGTTGACAACCTCTGGGTATTTGTTCTGGAGTACAAAGAAAAACGTGTTCTTTAAAGAGCGTTTTATAAAACGGGAACTGCTTTGTTCTTCCGTTTGGATATAGTTGAGGCCATCACTGATACGAATTCATTAGAATTTAAAATGTTTAGAGCTTCTGCCCGAAAACCCTATTATACTAGTTTAGAAGGCAGGAATTCATATGCTCTTAGATTCCACCTGGCTCCCCGTCTCCTAGGGGCGGGGACAGCATTCCTGGAGAATTCGGGAACAGTCGCTAGCCCCTAGGCAGTGGACGCGCACCAGTCCTGTGTTTCTGTGGGGTGGTGGTGTAAGATCCAGCCCCCACTAGAAGGAGGCAAACAGTAAGCACCCACGTTTTTTAAGCCTTGCTAGACAGTATATAACATAAAGAACATTTTTAATAGTGAGCCTTCTCTCTAGGGTAAAACAAAGCCTGGGAAAATAGCATCCCCTCCCCTTCTCTTTAGTTTGAAATAGGAATGGCTGCTAAAACAGTCTAAAGTGTTGGCTGAAACATGACACAACCAGATAGATGAGAATTTTGTGGTGAAAAAAGACATTAGAAGTGAAAGTAGGATTTCAGTGGGATACCTAGTTAACACAGCCACTCTGTACACTTTCTGTCAAAGCTCTGGTCTAGACTGTCCCAGGTAACCAATGAAATTAGGGACGTCGAACAATCTAGGGCATTGAGATGAGGGTAGAGATACACACGGTGTCCCCGGCAGAGAAGAGTGTTAAAATCTTGCTACTGGGAAACCAACAATAGAAGGTATCCTGGCTGGTACCTTACTGGGTAAAATATTTAGGAACTTTAGAGGACATGTAGCTAGTCACACACCACTCAGTAATTTCTCTGCACTTCAGAAGGAGATGATTTAATTAATAAAGCAAAGGGAAAGAAATTCCATTTTGGTTGGTCACAGGGGTAATCTGAAAATAAGTGTGAACTGGGCTGTTCCAGCCACATGCTACACGTGTTTGTACCCCAGGTGAGCCATATGGTGTATGCTCTCGAACATTCTCAAATCAAAGACAGGAATTAACAGGATTCAGAATAGTGGGTCTCTATAATTCTGTAATTGTAGCTGCCTTTCTAGGTTAGGGGGCTTGTCTCAAACGTGATATTGAGAGCCACTCCGGGTCTTCTCAGGTCTACCAAAATAAATAAATAAATAAAAGTCCCCCAAGCTGAAGATAGCACATGTAGAATAAAAGATACTTTATGTAAAAGAAATAAAATCTTATTAAAAAAAAAAAAGTCCCCCAGAGGACTGATGGTTAACCTCTGACACCGTCCTCAGCTGATCATTGTTCTTGCCGGAGAGCAAAACTGTTACCTACGTGCTCTCTTCTAAAGTCTACTAACAAGATCCCTCCTTGCATTCTTGCGCTTTCAGAGTAGCCAGCCGTTATTACTATTTGATGAAGGAGGTGACTTTCAAAATTACTCCAGATCCTCGATTATTTAAAAATCAAATTCCAGGAGTATTTTCCGGAAGCTACAAATTCCCAAGTTGCCGCCAGCAGGATGCTTTTCATTGCTGGCTATTCTCCTAGGGAATTTAATAAATATTCATGGACCGGGCACGGCATAATTGATTGAGCCGCTTTCATTTTTATCAGCACTGTAGGAGGCTTAGTATTTTCTGGAAACCTCTGGAAGTTGCCAGTGGTTGACAATAAGAAGCTTTTGTGAGGTCCTTGGGGAGAGGGTTGGAGAGGAGAAAATAAGGTTCATGTCTGTTATCATAAGCCACTTTGTGACCCTTATCAGGAGTTATAAACCACTGTGGGGATCAACAGCGTGTAGGTCTGTGGATATTCTGTGATAAGCTACAAAAGACCCAATATATTTTTAAACGAATGGTTAGGAATCAAGTTAATTCATGGCGATTTATCAGACAGCAATCATTTACTATGTCAGATCAATTCTTATATACCATTTAAACCTGATTGCATAGTTCAGCACTCTTATTTTCAGGAGTACCTATCAGCATGGATTACTCAAGCTTTGGAAGAAAAAAAAATGATCTCAATTTATGGTTTTTTTTTTTTGAACCTTTCAAAATGACATACCCAGAAACAATAATTTCAAAGTCATAAATTTTATGAAGTTATTCATAACGATAAATATCATTTATGTACAGGGTCTTTTTCTTTTTGTTCAGCATCTGAGTTCAGCTATTAATTCTATCAAGCCTCTTGGAAACATACAAATACACCACAGACACAAAAAATCTCCACACATTTCTAACAAGTTGTTTATCAGCAGCCGCAACTCTCCTAAGTCTCCTACTTTTCTCAAATGCCCGTCGTAACACCTTTCTCCACAGACAAGCTGGGCTAGGCTGGATCGTGAAATACGTGCTGGGGAGTTTACAAGTATCACTGAAGGAATAAAGTACTTCCGGCATTCTGAGTTTTGTCTTTTTCTTGCATGTTTTTATAATTTGTTCTCTAAATTTATGTGCAGCGTGGACCAGATTTCTGGCTATTTGTTTTTCTACTTACTGGAATGCCCGTGAAGGTAACCGGAGGAGACTGCCAAGAAATGCTGAAGCTGCTACCGTTGGGGGTGAACTTGGCCGATCCTGGAATGGTCACGGGGGGCGTGGCCTGTTCCACAGAAAACAGAGAACATTGTTATGAAACAACATTTCTCCTCGCAGTCCTAAGCTATCATTGCCTAAGTAGGGCCCTGAAAGTGGTTTCAGCTGGATTAATAATTTAGACGAATTATCCAACAGGAGTAGATTAAACATAGTCCAAGAGAGTAGCTAGAAATAAACTTTTTATGTATCTCAGCAAGCTATCTAAGGAATAAAAGCAGGAGGTTTTTGATGGTTCCTGAAAATAAATTTATTATATATACATATACCTATTTTAGGACATATTTATGTGTAAAACACAATGCTTCACTGTCAAACTGGGAAAGAAACAATCTTATACAGGGATGCCAGGGGGGTAAATTGGTACAACATTTGGGGACAGCAGTTTGGTGATATATATATCAAAATTCTTAGTATTTTGTATATTAGCTATGCCACTTCTAGAATTCATTCTAAGGAAATGGGTACAGGATGTTCATTGCAGAACTATGTATTAGGTACAAAAAACTGGAAATGCAAATGTCCAATAACAGGGAAGTGGGTAAATAAATCATGATCTATCCACAGAGCCTGATGTTGTTGAAGAATGCTGATTGGTATGGGAAAATGTTCATGATATATTAAGTGGCCAAAACAAAGCACAAGAAAAACAGTATTACAGTAAATTCCCTTTTTTTAAAAAAATGAGTAAACATACATAGAACAAAGTCTTGAAGGACATACAAAAAATATTAACCAAGGGGCTTTTTGAATTTTCTTCATTTGCTTGTGTTTTTAACATTTTTGATGCTGAATATTTATAATGTCTATAAATAGAACAATCCCAATATTATGAATACATGGTTTGGGAAGGACCTTTTAGATCACCTACTGCATGTTCCAACTCTCATACAGGTGGCACCATAGTTGGAATGGGTTCACGCCCATGATTTCGAACCAGTGCTTCTAAATGACAAACTAGACCCTGTCAGCACTGACAAACTAGAATGAAGAAACTAATTATTCTTTTTGACCAACATAACAAGAGTCAGGAATGAAATTTATTGCCTCAGCTAATTTAATTATTAGCTCTATTCCATGGCTCTTGAGTGTAAGTCTACTAAATCAGTGGCTGGATGTTTCTTCTACAGGTTTCTACATCTGATTATAGATGTAGCTGCTAGTGATGGTGGTTTTATAACTGGCATCACTGGGAAATATTTTGGTAATACATAGCAAGAACCATAAGCTGTTCATGTTATATCCTCTGACTCAATAATTACTCTTCTGGGAATTCAAAGGGGAGAAAAAAAAGCTACTGGCACAGAGGTGTTCATAGTAGAGTTATTAATGATAGTGGAAAAAACTGGAGAGACTAAAGAGTAGATACCCAACAAGAGAATGATTAAAACACTTCGGTGCTTCGATGTAACCGAAAACTATTCAGTTATATGAAAGTGTTTATAAAACCAGGGTGGGAGAACACAATTACAAATATGGACAGAAGATTTTTTTTTTTTAAAGTTGCACAAAGTAGTTGAGAATTATGGAAAAAAATGTTCTCTTAAAATTTGAATGTTTTGAAATGTCATTAAAACAAATCAATGTTTAAAAGAGTTAATAATTGTTGGGGGGACAAAGGAGCTTTAGCCAAGTCCTATTAGCAGGCTTTGTGTGTAAGGTCTTATCAGACTTTCCAGTGAAGCAGATCTGCTTCTGCCCGGCAGGTCTGGGGCAGTCCCAAGAATTTACATTTCTAACAAGTTCCCAGGTGATGCTGACGCTGTTGATTTGGGGAACACTGATAATCGCCTCTCTGATCTGTGAGGATTAGTTACCGATTCAGGAGGCAGGGCATGAAGTCCCAGATTTGGAGCGCAGGGTGATTATGTCATTGTGCCAAAGCTTTATAGTGCTCACCTTCTCATTTATTTTATTTTTTATTTAACAGATACTTATATCGTGTGCCAGTCACCCTTCTGAGATCTTTATGATATGAAGGATTTTAATCCTATGACAACCTCTAAGGGATTGGATCTTCAGTCAATATCGGGGAATCCAAGAGCCCACAAGGTCCCTTTGGTGTGAGATCTGGGCTTTAAAAGGAGAAAAAGAAAAAATGAACTCAGCTATCGGGCTACTTGTGTGATGCTGTTTTTCCACTGGGTTACCCTCTCCTCGCGCGGCAGAATGCGACTGCTTTTGGTCGGGGGTCAAAGTGACTACTCTCACGGTCCTTCGCCAGTCACCTGGTAAGCATGGTCGGTGTGCACGAGGTAGAGGGTGGTGGGAGCTGAGCGGCTCAAGGGTGTCATCAGTTTAGTCTCAGTTTTGGCACAAGGAGTCTCTGTTCGGCTTGAATCTGGGATGGGGAAAGTGGGAGGCGAAGCCAGGGACTGAGACGGTGACACCGGGGCCAGGCTGCTCAGTCCATCTGCCACTGAGTCTGTGTTGAGCTTGATCTCAGTGTAGTAAAAGTCCTCTTCTCCATCACTGTAGTCGGAGTCCCCAACACGCCTAGGGCAAAAGAGGGCAAAACGATTATGGGAACCCAGTCTGCTTTCTTGCCTTGAAATGTTGCACTTGCTCTTCCCTCTGTCTGGAATGCTTTTCCTTGGTCTTGTCTGTCTGGCAAACTCTGACTTGCCCAGCAACACTCAACTGTCCACTTCCAGGGAAGCCTTCCTTGACCTCTTAAAAGCAATTTATCCAATCAATCAATTATTCAACAACAATTTATTGAGAATCTATGATGTCCAGGCACTTTTCTAAGGTCTCCTGATATCATGGTGCACAAAGCACAGACTATGTATGACCTGATGGAACTTATATTCTAGTGGGGGAGGCAGACAAGGAACCCATAAAGAAAAGCATATTTAATATATCAGGTGGTGATAAATCCCAGAGAGAAAAATTAAGCAGATTTAGTGTCCTTTAGCAGGGTAATTGAAGGGAAGGCATTTATTTTAAAGAGAGTGTTCAGAGGAAGTCTCTCTGAAGAGGTGGCGTGTGAGCAGGGGCCTGAGTGACGTGAGGGAAAAACCTGCACCAGGATGCGTGGGAAAATCACACAGTGAAGAGCAGCACGCAGCTCTGGGGTGGGAAGTATCGGTGTTTTCCACCAAGGGCAGAGAGGCCCGTGGCTGGTGCTCAGGGCACCAGGAGTGAACAGAGACAGAGGCAAGATGGCGCAGGGCTTTGTAGTCCACGGAATGGCTCTGCATGTTATTCTCAGTGTGATGGAAGCCGGGGGCTTGTGAGGCATCTAAGGTACTTTTTAGAAGGATCACTCTGGCTAGTGTCTGGAGAACAGAGGACAGAGGGCAGGAGCAAGAGCGGGAGGCCGGCAAGGAGGCTGTTGCCATTGATCATCCAGATGAGTGTTGGCAGTGTCTGGGCGAGAGGGGCTGGAGATGGAAGTGACCAGAAGTCAAATTTGGGATGCATTTTGAAGGTTAGGAGTCACAATGTAACTCCTCACTGCTAGATCCTCTATGCCTCTAGGCTCCCTTTGAAGTGTATTCATTCCATTTAATTCACTTTCCTTAATTATCTGGCACATTTTTGTAGTTTTTTTTAAACCCTCGTCACCTCCCTAAGACTGTGATTCTCTGGGACTACGTCTTGTCTGTTCTGTGTCACTCCACACACATGGATGTGTCCGGCACACGGTAGGTGCCTAGTAAATGTTGAATGGATGAGGCTGAGGTCCTTGCGGCATGGTGATGATGAGCATTAATCAGATTTCCCGGGTTCGAATCCTGACACCCTCCAGCTGTGTGTGAGATTGAGGCAGCCTCCATGGCCCAGTGCTTCGGGCTTGTCACTGATGAAATGGGGATAATCATAGTGCCTGCTTTTTGTGAAGATTAAGCAAATAAACATACAGGGTGTAGAAGTGTGCTTCACACATCGTAAGCACTGTTTATTGAAACTAAACTAAAGTTGAAGTTAGAAGGCCTCAATTTTTACTATCACCCAGAGAAATATCTTCTTGGTGCTTCCAAAGTTCTCCCTGAGACATGGGCAGTTGTACTTTTCCACAGAAAGTTTTGAGTAAAATAAAATAACTGTCCATCACCTTATTTTTTTCATTTTTTTTTCTTACTTTAGTCAGATGACTTTTTCTTAATTCTGTTTTATTTTTTTCTAAGATTTTATTTATTTATTTGAGGGAGAGAGAGAGAGAGAGAGAGCATGAGCTGGTGGGGAGGGGCAGAGGCAGATGGAGAAGCAGACTCCCCGCTGAGCAGGGAGCCCAAGGAGGGGGGCGGGCTGGATCCCAGGACCCTGAGATCATGACCTGAGCCGAAAGCAGACGCTTAACCGACTGAACCACCCAGGCGCCCCTGTCCATCACCTTAGAAAAGATTTATTCAATTTGTTAATTTCTAGAGAACTGGCACACATCTAGCAGCCTGGTTTTACAGGATGGCCTCTGTACATCTCCCTCCCATGAGGTTTCCCCAAATTCCATGAACATATCCAGCAGCAGTAGATCACTCACTTGGAATAAACTGCCCCCCCCACCCCGGCCCCGACTTCCAAGCCCTATATAGAACCTAAAATAAAAATCTCCCCTTCTACTCAGCCTTTCTGTCTGGTCAAATCTGCGGCTTCTCCCAACCTTGTCCCATTTCCCCTGAGCTCTCAGGCCGAGGCGTCTGGGGAGGTGTCTCTGGACTGTACCAGGTCTGGCGGGGCTTGGCTCTCTGACAAGCATACCATTAAAGACCCCAGAGAGTGGGCCCAGGAATGTGCGCCTGTTCTATTCCTGTCCCCACTTCCTTTCCAGTAAAGGGCAGGCCGAGTTGTAACTGGCTGCTGAGGGCTACTCATAGACACACAGGCCTCGGGGAAACTGTGTCCCAGATGGGGATAAATCAGGATCAGCCTCTGCTGTACAAGAGTGGAGTGAGATTTAAGAGAAAAGCAGTGTATTTTTTCTGCTCTTGCAGCTATATCAGGTGCGATATATATTATATATTCTGGCTTTGGTATGTTCCCCTTCTCTCCCCACCAGCCAACATTCATTAAAATGTTCCATCGTCCTACATCACATAATTGAGCTCAGGGATTAAAGCAAAGGTGATTTCCCCCTCCCAGTCTGTGAGAGCTCAGGCCTCAGGCGTCATATACACACAGACTGGCCTCTGAGTTCTGCTAACCCAGGCCCGTCCCTGGGCAGTGGCTGGCAGGGCTGTGAATCCTAATTCACCAAGGCAATTTTAAGAGCACAGTGTAAAAAGGGAATCCTAGGGAAGTGAATAGTAGTGGCTGCATTTTGAATTTTACCCACCATGAGAGCAGCCCGGGAGCTCAAAGAAAAATCGTGAGATGCCACTTATAAATGGTCTATAAATACATATGTGCAGCATGCGCTTCTTCGACGTACTGAGTAGGGTTCAGTTTTCTGGGCAGATGGACTTGAAAACAAATACCCTAGCTCCTGATTATAGCTTTGGGAAGTTTTTTTTCTAAACCTTTAAATAACTCCGAGCTATTTGCATTATGAGTTGTCCTGACAATGAGGTTTGAGGGGAGACACTGCAGGATTTCGTTCCCTGGAGCCTTCAGGAACAGGAATGAGGGTGTTCTGCCCTGCAGTGTTTGGGTGTGGTATTTCTTGGAGGGCGAAGGTAGACAGCCCCTCTGGTGAGGGGAGCAGAAGCCCAGTCTTGCGGCACCACACCCACAGCGCTCCGTAACCTTCTGTGTGCTATACTCTGGAAGGTTCTGGCTGTGTCCCCAAACCTCGGCACTATGGGTAAGCGCGCTAGATCCCTGCTTCTCTCCACAGTCCTTGAAGGAGCCCACCTGCACAGATCAGCAGAATCACCTTAGAACCCATTTTTATTTTCTTTTTTATACCACTTTTGTATGGATGATGCATTTCCTAAATTTGTCCCTTGCTGGGCAGCGTGACTGTAGTGTTTATTTCTCGACGCTCATCTTGTTGAAAGGACTCCTTTGTCCAAGCATTTGGGGACTCGGCCATGCATTTGGATTTGCCTTATACATACTGGTTATGACGTACAGCCTCCCAAGGTCCTCCTGTGTCTGACGTCCCCGGGCAGGAAAGACCCAGGGACTAAAGGACAAGACTGCTGAACCTCCACCGCCCCTCTGGGAGGACCCTAGTCACTGCTGCTGGAAACTCTGTGTTCTTTTTCCTGAGGACGGTTTTTATATAACACAAGGAAAAGCATAGAGCGTACAGATAAAGGGCTTATTGGAGCAACAGAAAATGATGGAGCCAAGTCACCAGCTATCATAAGAGTAGAAACCACAGCACTGATGGACACAGTGGTTCCTAAGCCCTTTTGAGGCTATATACATGCTTTTGAGGCTCAAAGTCACAAAGACTCCTTATTGGGAAAAAACGCACATTTAATTTGACAGAAAATTTCAGGGGGTCCAAGGAACCCACCCTACCCTAGTGTTCTATATTTTTCAAATACAGACATTCTCACATACATTTTATTTTTGACCCTTACACATGACCCTCTGGGCTGATATTACTATTAGCCTCATTTTCAGAGGGTACTGAGGCTCAGAGCAGTGGATTGCCTAAGGTCACTTAGTAAGCAAATTGGGGAAGCTTTGCAAGGTTAAATCCACATTCTTTCCACTGTGCCCTATTGGTCTGTGTGATCTGAGTGGCCATCTCCACAGGGATTACAAAGACCAAGCAAGCCCAGTCTCTATTCCTGTGTTCAGACTTAGTGTGGTATGTAATTTCTGAGTGCAGGTGGCCCGAGATTGAGCTCCTGGAGGCCACACCACGCCTGAAGGGAGGGTTGCCTTACCCAAGATGGATGGTCCGTATGTGCTTCTGGATCCCCGCCGCAGTGCTCAGCACCTTCCCACAGTTCTTCCACAGGCATTTGAACATCACCTTCATAGAATTCTGTAAACAGGAGAAAGTTACATTAAAATGAAAACTAACCCATCCATATTTTCTGTCATCCCAACACATTTTCTCCACCTTCGTTAGAAAGGAACAACTTGGGTGCCTGGGTGGCTCAGTCGGTTAAGCGTCTGTCTTCGGCTCAGGTCATGATCCCAGGGTCCTCGGATCGAGTCGTGCATCAGGCTCCTTGCTCAGCGGGGAGCCTAATTTTCCCTCTCCCCCTCTCTTCCACTTGTGCTCTCTTTCTCTCAACTAACTAACTAAATAAATCTTAAAAAAAGAGAAAAGTAACAATTTGGGCTGCCTGGGTGACTCAGTCAGTTAAGCGTCTGACTTGATTTTGGCTCAGGTCATGATCTCATGGTCGTGGGATCAGGCCCTGCGTTGGACTGGGTGCTCAGCGGGGACTGCTTCAGATTCTCTTCCACTCCTTCTTCTTCTGCCCCTCCACCTTGCACTCTCTCTCTCTCTCTTCCTCCAAAATAAATAAATAATTTTTTTTTAAAAAAGGTAACAACTTCCTATCATCTTGACTATAACTCAGCATACCATTCTAGGGAGCACCCGCCTCCCTGCCAGCTGGTGAGGATCTTGGTGATCTCAGGCATTTTTCTGCATCCTTCATGGATACTAAGTTGCCCTGAATATTTAGTTCACTTTTATTAAGGTGGTCACAGTGTCATTTAGGCGTTAATGACGGTATCTAACATCAATTGAGCACTTACCATATGCCAAGTGCTGTTACGAAAGTTTACCTCATTTAATTCTAAGAGATAGATACTATCATTGCCACCATTTTATAGATTCATAGAGGGTTTCAGTAAATTGTGCCCAGTGAATAAACCAGCTTCTAGCAAAGCTGGGAATGCAGGGAGTTGGGCACCAGGAACTGCCCTTTCCACCAGGATACAATGCCACCTTCTTTTCAAGGGTCTCAGTGTTTTCCCAAAATAGTCCAGCACAGTGATTGAAAGCACTGATTTTGGACTCACTTTCTCAAGTCCTTGGTTCCCTTACTTATTAAGTAGGAACAATAATAGTACCTGTCCCAGAGGGTTATTATGGGATTAAATGAGGTCGTGAAAGTGAATCCTTTAGCACAACACCGACAGGAGTAATTATTCAACCAATGGTAGTTGTTATGGTATTATTATGATTATACTTCCTGAAATGAATTTGACAGGAGATTAGTTTTTCTCCAGAGAGGGCCCTTGTCCTTGGGATGCCACTGCTTTGCTGATTATTCCCATAGGCCTGGTGACAGTCACTTCTGTGTGCTCACCGATCCCCGTTTCCTTTTCCTCCTGAGCACACGGCTACACCTCATTTCCCAGCCTCCCTTGCGGTCAGGTGGGGACGTGTGACTGACTTAGGACTAATGGAATGTGGGCAGAAGTGGTAGATATTCCTTCTAAGACTTGTCCCTAAACTACCGGGCAGTGCCATTCCAGCCCAGGCTGCTGACTGGACGCAGAGGATGCTCAAGGACTCAGGGGGCCCACTTGATCAGGGCTTCTTAATCTTTTGTTTGCTATGCACCCTTTTGGCAGTTCCATATGAAACCTAGGCAGAGTAATATTTTTTAACATTTAAAATGAAACACATAGTAATACAAAGAAGAGCAAGTATACTGAAATACAGTTATCAAAATATTAAAAATATTTTGTGATATGGTTGGTACGGTATGTATTCTTTAATGAACATATTGAATAACAAGGTCTTGAAGTGAGTCTAATAACTACCATCATTTCAAAGTCATGTTAAGCCTAAGTGAGATTTCATGGTATCTGCTAAAATTATAACGTGATATGAAACTATCTCTGCTTTCTATTGGTGGTAAAGTCACACAGGCGGCACTAATGTTGTGGTTTGATGTTGTCAATCATAACTGCAGGAGAGGCTGAATTATAGTTAAGAGGTAAATGACAATGAAAATATACTTTTTTCCTACTCCAAGTTCACAGACCCTCTGAATTCTGTCCACCCTTCTGGGGACCTGTGGACTCCAGGTTAAGAATCCCCGTAATAGGTGGAAGGAGCCTGGGTCCCTGGAGGACTGTGTGGAGCGCAGGTACTCCCTTCACCACTCCCAGCTGACCTGAGTGGATTGTGACATATGAAATAAATAAACCTTTATGGTATTAAGGCACTGAGGTTTGGAAATAGGCTGTTCCAACAGTAGGCCTACCCTTACCAATAAACACAGTGGCGGGAACCTTCCCGAACGGGTAGGATTGATGTAGCTTTGTTTCCAAGTCCAGTAGGATTTCTGCCATCCAGCCCTTGTGGGGCTGCCCGGGATATGCCCTGTGTTATGCGGCAATCATTTACACATTTAGAAGACGACTCCTTCAGGTATTCCTGATGGAATTAGTATCCTGATCCAGACAGCCACCCCCACCGAAGACTTTTTGTACATTTCTCAATTGAAAAGACACTTGGAACCTTCCAGAACGGAGGAGGAGCCTGTGTGTTGGGGAACGGCCACTTTCAGCATGGCCAGTGGAGGGAAAATCACAGCAGCACACAGCTGCAGTCAGCTAGAGCGGACTAGCGACAGCCCCACCCTGCCTGGGGGCTCCGTGAGCCGGCAGCCCGCAGCGTCGCCGAGGCTCTGCCTGGGTGGCTGGCACTGACAGCACCGCAAGCCAGCCATTCCTGCCTCAGCGCCGGGGCGTCACCGGCAGCTGGGGGATGCTCGCCCTGGCAGCGGGCCGCTCTGAGCTATCCAGGAGCTGCCGCTCCACGGAGCTGGGGCCGGAGCCCAAGAAGGGTGTGAAGGAAGCTGAGAAGCAAACACATACTTAGGAGACTTTAAAGTCCACAATCCTGATGAGTCTGTGTTTATTCTTTTTTTTTTTTTTAAAGATTTTGTTTATTTATTTAAGAGAGAGAATGAGATAGAGAGAGAGAGCATGAGAAGGGGGAGGGTCAGAGGGAGAAGCAGACTCCCTGCTGAGCAGGGAGCCCGATGCGGGACTCGATCCCGGGACTCCAGGATCATGACCTGAGCCGAAGGCAGTGGCTTAACCAACTGAGCCACCCAGGCACCCGAGTCTGTGTTTATTCTAAGGAGACTGTTCACAAGTCTCAGGCTCTCTGATCTCCTGGGGCCACTGATCTAAACGCACGGGCTGTAGGGTGGACAAAAGGGGGAGAATTTAGATCCTACCCCTCAGCCCCAAATATTCACAGGAAGGAGCTCTGCTTGGTATTTTGTATTCAAAGCATAGAATGACTTAACAATATTAATAAACAAACCCTCACACTAGGAGTGCTTTTTACCCATTTTTCAAACAATGAAGGTAAACTATTAAAAAATATCTTCCACTTAAGGGAATTAATGACTCAATCTGAAATTACATGTACCTGAGAGTCCAAATGGCTGTCCGGAAATAAAGTCATGATAGATGAAAACACTTCTTGATTTATTCCAAACCTTTTTGCTGATGGTATTCTTTGATTAATTAGACTAAACAGCTATTTAGCAAGGAATATTCCAGGTGCCAGAGATAGAGAGAGAGAGAGAGAGAGAAAGAGAGAGAAAAGCTGCTCTCCAGGAACTTACATGCTAGTGGGGGAGAGACAGAAATGCTAATAAATGGTGACTGCCTCAGCTATGGTAGGTTTCCTGGAGAGGGATGTGGAGCGGCTGTAGGTCAGAGAAGACCTCTAGAAGGTGACTTTTGAGCCAGGACCCAAAGGTTGGAGCAGCAGGTAGCCATGCTAAGAGTTGGAGTTTTCCAGGGGAAAGAGGAAGAAGAGCTTGGCAGATTGAAGGGCTAGAAAGAAGAGTGAGTTTAGAAGGCAATGAGAGAGAGAGAGAGAGAGAGAAAATGATTGGAGATAAGGCAGACAGGCAAGGAGGGCCAGATCCTCAGGGTTTTGTAGGTGACAGTAAGGAATTTGGGCTTTATTCTAAAATAAAAGAGAAGCTACTGAAGGGGTTTAAGCAGGGGAGTGATATTATATGATTATATGATTTAGGTTTTAAAAAAACATCACTCCAGGGGCGCCTGGGTGGCTCAGTCGGTTAAACGGCTGCCTTCAGCTCAGGTCATGATCCCAGAGTCCTGGGATCGAGCCCGTATCAGGCTCCTTGCTCAGCAGGGAGTCTGCTTCTCCCTCTCCCTTGGCCAGTCTCCCCCACTTGTGCACTCTGTCTCTGAAATAAATAAAATCTTTTGAAAAAAATACCGCTCTGTTTTGGGGAGAGAGCAATAAGGTTGCCTGTGTCCTGCTACCGCAGGTCAGAGGAAACAGTGGATGGAAGAAGACTGGGCAGTGAGCCTGGAGAAAAGCAGACACATTCAAGATATGTTTTGGAGGCAGATCCAACAGTCCTTGCTTTGGGTTGAATATGAGGCCAGGCATATGATACTATTAAAGACAACTTGCATAGCTAGGCAAATTGTGGTTCTGTTTCGAATATGTTAATTTTGAGATACCTATTATAGATCAGGAAGAAGTGGCAAGTATGGCACTGGACATATGAGCCTGGAACTTAGGGGAAGTCAGGGCGAGAGATAGAAGTCTGGAGTCAGGAGCTGAATGAAGGACTACTTAAAACTTAGGTCTGGATGAGATCCTGTAGGGAAAAATGCAACTAGAGATGAGTAGAAGGCCCAGGACTCTGCAGCATCCAGTACTTCCTATTGGGGAGAGAGAGAGCAGGAGAAGAGATAGATGATAGATAGATAGATAGATAGATAGATAGATAGATAGATGATAGATAGATGATAGCAGGAGCAGTCCGAGAGAGAGAGAGAGAGAGAGAGAGGAAATCAAGACAGTGTAGTATTACGGCAGATGTAGAAGAAAGTGTTCAAGAAGGAAGATGTGGCCAACGGCGTTGAACGAGGACTGGGAAGAGTCCCATGGAGGCCATACATGGCCATACATGGCAGCTGTCGGTGGCCCAGACAAGAGCAGCTTTCACAGAGTAGTGGGGAAGGAAGTCAGACTGCCATGGATTGGAGAGTAAGTGGGATTGAGAGAAGTGAGTTTTTTATGCTGATGGGAGCAGTTGCAAAGGAAGAATAGATGGACAGTGTAGTAGAGATTCGGGGGTCGGGGGGAGAACCACAGGGTGAAGCCCTGCAGAAGGAAGAGGATTCAGCCCCATCACCTCCAGTCTGGGTGGGAGGACTGCCCTGGATGGCAGCAGGGCAGTTCTCCCCTGGAAAAAAAGAAAACCAAGGGAGGGATGTAGATTCAGTTAGTTTGCCGATTTAAAAAAAAAGGCAGTCCTGTCTGAATGCTTCTAATTTTTCAGTGAGGTAGGAAGTGAGGTCAAAGCGAAGGGCAGAGCGGGGAGGCTGTGTGGGAGCACTGAGGGGAGCAGAGAAGGCTGAAGTTGTTGCTTTAGAGACTGGGAAAGGACCAGGCGAGGCATATGATACTATTTTCATATTCCTGGGCGGAAACCAGAACCCAAAAAGTTAGGACACTTATCCGGTGTCACTGGATGGTTCCTACCCAATGAGTCAGTTAATAGCATAGTATTACACAACACAGAGCCAAATTCCTTCTACATCTTAGGAATTTTTTAAAGGTTCAAATTGCTGATTGTTTTAGGAAATGACTATCACACTGGTATTTTTGTGCCATTACAAGTATTATTTATAAGATTGCTGTTCCTAGTCCTTGCAGGAATATGGCAAACATTTGTTTTTTTAAGTTGATAAGCAGTAAAGCTCGGTACTGATTATAGAAAAATAAATATCATTGGTATATCTCCTTTCCTTAGTTAGGAGGAAATAGCTGATACAGGGCTATCAAATCCAATAGCTACAACGAAGCTGACCAATATCCTCTCTAAATCCCTTGGAATTAGGATAACTACCAATTGCAATTGTTTGAGTATCATCTCCTCAATCACACCCTCATTTTTTTTTTTTTTTTTAGCCCCTGCTAAGGGCTCCACAGAAATCTGTTGCCCAAAGAAAAGTAGGTAATGGATATGAAAAGTGATCAACTTTGCTTCCTCCTTGTTTTTTTCTTTTGCTGGGTTTCCAAGAGACACGCTGGGGATGGACTAAATGGTTTTGATCATGGGAAGCTCTCTGAGAGTAGGAACCATGACTTCTTGCCCAACACTCTACTCCTGTGCCCAACATAACTTAGCAATTAGAATTTGTTGTGTTGAATCTTGGGAAAGTTGTGTTTTGGGGCCCACAGCAATGAGCCATATTTGAGACATCTTAATTTACTTAAGCATTTTGGAATATTCTTAGTAAACAATCGATGTTCAAAGAGTGTTTGTCAAAAAGATTGTTGTTCTGTGGAATTCAGGAAGATTTCCTAGGATAATTACCACCTGATTATCTTACCTGGCTGCAAGTTCACTTCTCAGTGCAGGTCCATGGCAGGTGGGGTGAACACTGAATTATAGATGATTTTCTCTTCACTCCATATAGTACTTTTTCCTTCCAGCCTTACAAACCCTGCACTGGTAGGTATTTGAGGAAGGTCTAAGTTCACCAGAAGAAAGTGGAAAATGTGCAGCAGGAAAAATGATTGTCTAATTTATAATGACTCGGGTCATTAGCAAAAGCAATTGGAAGGCCTTTACGTAATATTATACTCCAGATGTATAGAGAAAGTTCCTGCTGATTTGCAAGGTGGTTGCAAATGCGGACTCAGAAACATACTTACATATGGTGGGGAGATCTTTAACTGTGTTTGGGGAAGGGGCACTCCCAAACCCCTTCAGAGAGGGAAAGCTCTGCCTTCTCTCCTCTACTTCTTCTTTTTGGCATTTCCTTTGAATAACGTCTTTCATTTATTATCCCATTTTATCCCAAACTGCCAGAGCTCTGCCCTTATAGTTTACCCACGCACAGATATTTGCTATCTCTAAATTTAAGAGCAATGCAGATTAAGCTTTGGAAAACGCTTATCATCTTGACCCAATTCAACTTTTAGGGATCTATCCTAAGAAAATCATTTGGCATGTCTGCAAAGACATGTGTATAAAGATGCTCATCGCAATGCTTTTTAGACTGGCAAGAAATCAGGAATCATCTCAAGGTTACTGAGGGAATTACGGGGAGATGGGTTAAATTAATTCCATATAACTGCATATTAAGGAATCTTAAAAATGAAGTTGTCAGGAAAGCTTCTTTGACGTGAGAAAACAAGTTCCCCGTGTGGAAGGGAATTGCTGATACTTGCTCTTTGTCTCTACGGGTCCCTATCACTCCCTTCTCCGCCCAGCTCAGTGCCTGGAGGCTCACCTTTATGTATCAGTGGATGCCCTTGCCCCCTGGTTTCTGGTTGATTTGGCCAATGGGAGGCACTGACAGGAGGTGGGGAGGCAGGAGGAGAGACCAGAAGGCAAGAGGGTGTGGATTCCCTCAGCTTCCTGTCTGCCTGGCCACAGGTGGGCTGTGGCTACATTTCTCCTCCTAAAACTAACACTTCTGGTGGTATTTTCAGTTTTGATAACCCCATGGGTTCTGGAAACCCCTCTGTTTCTTTGCCTTTTCAGGCTTAGGGGTGGTAATGTTGTTAGCTGCCGGGGTACCTTCTTCTGGTGTCCCCCAACCCTGCCTATACCTTTGTGAAGAGTTTCTTCATTATACTCTTCTCAATTACGCCACTGGAGTACAAGGCCCACTTCCTGCCCGAGCCTTGATTGATACAGGGGAAAGTAGGTTGTAAGAAATATATGAACATTATCTCTTTGGGGGGGAGGATATTTAATGCAAATAAACATGTATTATTGCAAGGTGGAAATACTGGGGAGGGGTACCTTCTTTTCACATTAATCTCCAAATGTAAAAATTATCCTATTTTTAATTTTAAAAAGTCATTTTTTAAAAAATGGAAGCTGCCCTGTAACACTTGCTTGAATAATTTGGGAGAATAAAAGGACACTGAAAAGATGTCTCATCTCGAATGGAGTCAAGTGGCTTCTCTCTACACAGGTGAAGGATGTCCTTATGTCAAACCATGAGGCCCCTTACGTGGTGATTAAGTACTCGGCAAAGTCCCCTAACGACATCCAATGGAAAGCAATCCTTTGTCTACAAACAGACTACTCGCGGTTACATTAAAAAAACAAAAACAAAACCAAAAACAACCCAACAACAAGCCATGGGAGGAGGAGAACAGGAAAAAATAGCTAAATAAACATCGCCTGGGTTGCCACCTGGGTCCCGGCTCGCTCAAGGAAGCCAAAGCCAGCAAAGTTGCTGGTGGAGTCGCAGCGGCCAAGTCTGCACGTGTCCATCCGTGCTTGAGCCGGGGCTGCCCCTCGCAGCTCTCAGATACCAGCTCTCAGAAGTTCCCAAAGCTGGGATGTCCTTGGGAGCCGAGGCCCCTGTTGGCTGGGGAGCACGCTGTGCTGGGGTCTTCCATACGTTCGCTTCCTTGAACCCTGGCGCCGACCCCCAGCGGAGTGCAGCTCCGGGCAGTTAGAGCCAGAGCCCTGGGATCTCACACAGGCCCATGCCCCCGGGGGCCGGGGGCGGGGGGAGCGTCTCAGCAGCTTCCAGGCAAGCTGTTCCGAGTCACCCGACTTGGGGGCAGTAGGCTACCCGGGCTGGAGACAGCTTCCTGGAGCTGCTTCCGCTTTGCAGCAGTTGTCCCACCGACTCGGGCCCCAGGCGCTCTGGAGCTGGAGGCTGAGAGCTTTGGCCAGCGCTTCCCTCATCTTTTCTCCGCTCGCCCTTCCCACGGCAAGGCTCAGCCCTGGTTTTGAGCCGTTTCATACCTGGAACACATTGGAGTAGCTTCTATCTTCCTGAAAGAACTGAGACTGGTCCACAGGACCGACAAGATGACGGCTGAAGGTCACCTTCGGTTCCAAGAGTGGAAACGTGGCTGAATTCGGAAGTATTCCATAACATGCCTAGGGATAAGTCCAACTAAAGCTACACTCCAGAAGGTACATGGAGATCACTTTACTGCCCCGTTGACCACACAGCAGCCTGGGGTTAATACCAAGTTGCTTTTTTGGAGGCAATTTTGAAGAACCTCACGTATGTCTTATATGGCAATTGAGGTGTGTGTGTATGTGTGCATGTGTGTACGTGTGTATGTGTGTGTATGTTCATACACCCAAGTGTCCCCAGAGAGGACCAGGGTCCTTGAGGGAAGGGAAGCGTCTACTTATTCTGCAGAGATGTGTTCGGCCTGCCTTATACATGCTTCCTCAGTATGCGGCCCGTGGCAGGAACCCACACTGCTTGGCAGAGGCTCCAATGGCTCTTTGAGGACCAAGAGGTCCCCTCAGACCCTCAGCACGTTCCAGAAGACTGAGAAGTGAACAGATGTATTTAAAAATTCAGTAACTGCCTAGAAGCTGGTAGGGGTTCCAGTTCTTTCTTTTATTGGGAAAGCAGCCTTATACACGTCATCTCAACTTTGGGGCTTTATTTCCTTATTTGTAAGACAGGAGGACCGAACGAGTAATCTCGGAGGTGTGTGAGGTGAGTGCAAAGTGATGGGTGAATTCAAATGTATACCAAACATGGATTCAACATCTCCCATCTATATGCACTGCTTACAGATGCTGTGATGATATAAAAAAAGAAAAGAAAAGAAAAAATATTTTCGTAAATGGAATAATACAAAACGTATTCTTTTGTGTTTGGCTACTTTACCTCAGCATAATGTTTTTGAGATTCACCCGCTGTTTCATGTGTGGGTAGTTTGATTCCTTTTATTGTGGTATAGTATTCTGTTGAGTGAATATGCCACAATTTGTTTCTCCATTTACCTGTTTAGGGACATTTGGGTTGTTTGCAGTTTGGAGTGATAATGAATAAAACTGCTCTGAACTGCAAGTCTACAAGTCTTTTTGTGGACATATGTTTTCTTATCTCTTAGGTAAATATCTAGAAGTGGAATTGCTGGGTCATATGGTAAGCATATATTTAACTTTATAAGAAACTGCCAAACTGTTTTACAAAGTGGCTGTACCATTTTACATTCCCACCAGCAATGAATGAGCATTCCGGTTGCCAACACGTGGGATTTTGTACACCAAATAGTACACACTGTATGATTCCACTTACTTGAAGTGCGGCAATATGCGAAATTGACCTACAGTGACACGAGTCAGACAACTGGTATTTGTGGGGGTTGTGGGGGGCATTTGATTGCAGAGGGGCATGAGGAGTGCTGGCCTTGGTTGGAGCGGTGGTTCCTCAGGTGGAGAGATCAGTCAAAACCCCCTGAACTGTATTCTTAAAATGGGTTCATTTTCTTGTGTGTAAATTACCTAAATAAAGTTGATTTAAAATGATTTCTAGAACGACAAAAGCTTTCATGAATTCATAAAAATCCCTACTCATTATGTATTTTCTCAACCAGTGGATTCTACAAGTGCCTCTCATCTTTGGGATAATCTGGATATTTCTGGACATGATCAAGTGGTCCTGTAACTTGGAAAGGGTGGGCTAGGTGATTTCTGAAGTCCTTCGAGGTCCAAGGCTCCAGATCTCTATACTGCCTGGCAGATTATTCTGAGATCCTGTCACTAAAGTGCCTAGATCTCACTCTTCTGTATCCCGATCCTCCCTGAAGCCAATCCGCTCCCCCGATCTGGCTGGCGATGCTGTGTCATCACCATGAAATCCGTACAGTGTGACCCCGAGCTGCTTTTCTTAGCACCGCCCTCCCCGGCAGTTCTAACAGATGGGTCTATTTCTGGAGCGTCAGTTCTTGCAGAAGGCACTCTCTGCTCTGAATTAGTGGGTTAGGAATTAAGTCAGTGCGCAGAGACTAGCAACGGCTTATTGGTGAGGGATTTACGGGTTTGTTTCCTTTTCATTCACAATTTAAAGTGACTCATTGCTTTTTGGTTCTGAAAGATTGAAAATGCAGAGTGGAGCAAATGATGAATTCATTGTTTACTACTGCACAGTAATTACTGAAGCACCTTATGTTAACTCAGCACTTTTTTCCCTCTGACCTGAGATTCTCCCTAGTCCATGGGTAAAATGGTTCATGGTCGAGACACCTGTAAAAATAAATGAAAACGATGAAGGCCGGAATGTAGTGATTGTCTTTGAGTTGCTGCTGATGTTCTGAAAGGCAGAGTCCTGAGTCAGGTTTCCTTGTACTGCCCCTGATTTCTGCCCCTGTCACTGCTGCCCTCACCCCTCACCTGATCGTAGGCTGGCCTCTCTCATTAACCCTAAAGAACTCCAAGGTGGCTGAAGCTGCTGAGGGATGCGGTGTCTTGAGCTGCACCAACACTGATATAGTCAATGTGGGGACAGAATGGAGGTGAGCACCCCCTTCTCTCCATACCCACGCTTCTCAAACTGTCAAATGGGTAAAAAGGAAAGCAAAATATTAGCAGCCAACATGTACTGTTCATACCATCCTCAGAACAACCCCATCAGTGTGGTGCTATCATGATCCATATTTTACAAACGAGGAAACTGGGTCTTAGAGAAGTCAAGCGGCTTGCCTATGGTCACCCAAGTATCAGAGCTGGGGCACTAATTCCAGAGCCTGAACTGTTTTATCCTGTTCCCGAACGGACAAACTCAGCATCTGACAGAATTAGGAATCTGACATGGAAAAAAAGTATATATTAATAAGTAGTTATCAGCATTTCTTCATTTTCTAGAGGTCTTCTGGGATTGATGGTTAACTCTAGGTCTTCTGGTCTTCTACAGAATTTGTTTTCTCCCAAACTGCCAGAGCGGCTGTAGTTAGGATCACTGCGTCACCTGGTGGCCGTTAAGGGAACTGCACGTTCCCTATAGCTCGAGTCCCGGCTTTTCCCTGTGCACGGAAGTACTGTGTGTGGCTCTCAAATCCCAGAGGAAAAATTCTGCTAGCACTGGGCTTGACGCAGTTGGCTGGCTGATCTCCAGGGCCAGGAGAAAGAAGCCTTTCATATCCCTTTCTTGCATTCCCACTACCTTGGCTGAAGATCCTCTTAAAAGAGGTGGGTACTTCCTCCAGGAGGTGGGCCCTGCAGCAGACAGCCTGGAGTTCCGTTCTCTGCCCTCGGCTTTCTTTCTGAACCCTCTGCACCCCAATCCCACCCTGCCACACGATGTTGGCTCTAGCTGCATCTGATTATTTTCTTTTCGTGTTATTCTCCTCTGTGGGCAGAGGGAAATGTGGATTCCTTGAATTAATTTGCTTCCAGAGTTTCATCTTTGCTATTTCAGCCAGCTGATCTTATCTCTGCCACATTATAAGCTACAGGACCTTGGGCAATTCACATAACCTTAATGAGCCTCTTCTGCAAAATGGGGGTAGGAATATGCCAAGGATTTTTGTGATGATTAAATGAAAGGCTGCATTTAAAAGCATGTTGTAAACTGTAACTAAATTTGCAGGTGTAGTTGTTCTCAGCCGGTATTTCTTCCTTCCTGCTGGTAGTAAGAGATAATGCCCCGGGGCCCTGGGTGGCTCAGTTGGTTAAGCCTCTGCCTTAGGCTCAGGCCATGATCCCAGGTCCTTGGGATCGAGCCCCACCAACGTTGGGCTCCCTGCTCAGCGGGGAGCCTGCTTCTCCCCCTCTACTCCTGCTCCCTGCTCATGCTCTGTCTCTCTCATGCTCTCTCTCTCAAAGAAATAAATAAAATCTTAAAAAAAAAAGAGAGAGAGAGAGAGAGAGATAATGCCCGGTCTAGACAATACATCTCATACTCTCTTCCTCTTTACATAAGAGGAACACGGATCACCATAAGAGGTGAGAGTGAGGTGGGGGAGGTGGGAGAAGAGATGAGAGAGCTTCCATAAGGAGGAGGGAGATCAGGATCGCTTCTTCATAATCCCATCTAGGGAATGCTGCTTCCCCGTTTGTTTAGGGGTCTAAAATGTCTGTTACCATGTTGCTACATTCTAGGACTTGGGGTTTTAGGGCTTGTACATCCTTTCTACTTATGGTCACATTTAATCTTCACCATTATCTGGAGAGAGGTTTGATAATACCCGTTGGCCTGGTTGACAGATGAAGAAGCTGATAATCGAAGAGGTGAGATGATTTTCTTAAGTTCTCAGGGTGGCAAAGTTGAGTTTAGAACGTGGGTCTTTTGATTTCTGTTAGGTGCTCCTTCAGTCACCACTTACCAGGTTCTCTCTTTATAACAGGGAACAGGGGCTTCCAAACTTTCTAAACCATGAGCCACAGTAAGAGATACATTTTGCACGTTACACATATAAGTGTATAATTGAAACAAAAGCATCAAGGAACAACACCTACCCTGCTTGAGTACAATGCATCCTATTCTGTCTTATTCATTAAAGAAGTGCTATTCACAGCTCATTAGATTGACTCATAGCCCACTAGTGGATTGAGACCTGCAGTTTGGAAAATACTGATCTAGAAGGTTCTCAAACAATCCCCACAGCACATGTGACGATCACAATTGCCCATGGTCTCAAATATATTAGGAATTTGAGGGGATGAAGAGAAAAATAAGATGAACTCAGAAAGTTTCACTGACTAGAACATATTGTCAAATGGATGGAGCAAATTAACTCTTAGAAATCTTTTGAAATATGACTTTTAAAACTCTAAGATAACTGCGTCACAGTTATTGTGTTTCTGCCACATTGTGAGCGCAGCATTTATCACTCCAATCGTTACTGCCTCTTTCCACATCAGTGTCCACCCGCCCAACGTCCAACCTTAAAGGAAGCGGCTACACCTTCATCCCAGGACGTTGTGCATTTTGCCTGATGGGCGCTCAATAAATATTGGTTCACTTAATAAATAAAAAAATGAAGAGCAACCATCCCACATTCTCATTACTCTCACTATTCAACATAACTTTAAGTTAAAAAGGCAATGACTTGGTCTATGTAAGATCCATGATTTAAAAATGAGTGACTATGAGCTTCAGTCCGCAGGAATATTACCCCGGGGAAATCCAGGGTCTGAGTAGAGGGAAAAATCATGAAGAAAGAAGGTTGAACATGTTTCTTATTCGTGCATTTATTCCTACTGTCCAGCATCCTGCAGAGGGGGTCTGTGCCCTTCAAATAAAGCCACTTTGTTTGTTTTTTTTTAAAGATTTTATTTATTTATTTGACAGAGACAGAGACAGCAAGAGCAGGAACACAAGCAGCGGGAGTGGGAGACGGAGAAGCAGGCTTCCCCCCGAGGAGGGAGCCCGATGTGGGACTCGATCCCAGGACCCTGGGATCATGACCTGAGCCGAAGGCAGACGCTTAATGACTGAGCCACCCAGGCGCCCCAAATAAAGCCACTTCGTAATGAAGCTTTTTTTTTTTTTTTTCCCTTTTCCTTTGGTGGCTTGACTATCCCCTAATTTAGCTGAAGCCTATAGAGTCTACAAGTCTGACCAGTGCGACTTCACTGTAATGCAAGAGTGTGAGTTTTGGCTCCTGGCTACGTTAGAAATGAAAGGCTGTGGCAGGCTTTTGGCAGTGCACCTTACAAGCTGGGGGTGCAGAAGGGGGTCCTGGGCCTGAGTCCTTGCCACAATGCCAGGACCTGCTGGATGAGAGCCCGCGCTACACACTCCGATGACCCCAGAGAGAAAGTCTGCGCAGCCTGAAGCAAAAGGACAAGCCTTCGGGTCCACGTGGCTGTCTTGCCTGTAGGTTCCCAGCAACACAAGTGCCAACCTCTCTCCCTGATGAGTCAAGCAAAGACTCAGGGTCCCCGGGGACCCACAGGAGGCTGGAGCAACGGCAGGCCCCCTGCCCCATGGAGGGGTGTGTAAAACAGCAAGCCTCATGCCACTGCCTCTGGGAAGGACAGGGGACTGCATGAATGCCCTGTTCCCTGAGTAGACAGCGTGCCTATACAACCCCCACTGTTACACATGTGGAAGGATGCTAAGAAAGATGCAGGGAGGGACAGCTGGATCCATGCCATCTCTTTGTTTTGCTCTTTGAAATGAATTGGGGGGGTGGGGGGAAACGTTGCATTGCAGCCCTCAGGGTTTGGCTTTGGATTTTTGTTTGTGAATAGTCATGAATAATGAAGCTACCAATAACAAATTAAAAGACCAATATGTAAAATAGCAGTTTCATATTTATATGGTGATTTAAAAAATAATGTTAAAGTGTTTTCTAGATATAGTAGTATTGCTTTTTTCCAGGAAATAGAAATACTTTTGAAAAATGGAGAGTGAACATAATGATTTAAATGTATGTGAAGAAAATGAAAAATATGAATATGAGCTGGAGGTCCAGGCAGACCTGTGTTTGAATGACAGCTGTGGCCCTTTCTAACCTGCGTGACAGGGGTGACTTGAATGCAAAATCTCTTGATTCTCAACCTCCTCATATCAAAATGGGAAAATAATACTTACCATGCAGGACTGCTGTGAGGATTACATAAAACTATAATCAATTAATTTATTAAACCAATTAATTAGATCTCCTTTTTCACTTTTAATGTAGTAAATATGTAATTTTTAGTATATAAGTACACACACATGTTTATATGTCAGTTGGTACGTATGTTTCAACCGGTTTTATAAAAATACGGCGCAAAATATTCTTCCCAAAACCCTTCCGGGCTTACTGAAGCAGAAAAGAGAAACATATAGTATTAATTTTATTTTACAGATGAAAAAATCAAGTCCCAACAAGAGAGTGAGTTAATTACCAAACCAAGCCTCAAGTACAATTTTCTAACTTCCAAGTGCTGGTTGGTCGTAAAGCACCTGATGTTAATTCTTATACCAGCGCAGCGACTGACAAGCGGAGGATGGGGTCGGTGGGGGCGCGGGGCATGTGTACTTGGAAGAAACATTCTCAATGACTCGGTCATTTTTGTTTTTAATCATGACCCTTCATTTATTTTGAGCCATCAGAGAACATCAGAGGGGAGCAGGGGCCGTTTCTGTCTGCCCCACGGGGCGTGGGATGGAGGAGTGCAGCATCCCCCCCAACCCCCCCCCCCCCCCCCCCCCCCCCCCCCCGCCGCCCCAGGCTCACACCGGCTCTTCGAAGGCGGACATTCCTGCAACCCAAACCCCAGCACTGCGCGGCCGACACACCAACCTTTCTTTTCCTGGGGATGGGCTCGTCGAAGAGCAGGTTGCTGGCCTCCGCCTCGTCGATGCCGTCGTCGGGCGGCGGCTGCGGCGCGGGGCTGCGGAAGGGCTTGAAGCTGTCGGCGGACAGCGGCGGCGACGGCGTGGACGGGTTGGACTGGTCGCTGGGGGCGCTCCAGCTCCAGTAGCCGCTGCTGCTGCTGCTGGAAGGCACGCCTCCTCCCTCCTTCCAGGATCCGCTGAGGCCCTCTGTGCGTGCACACAAACACAGCGTCAGGGCGAGCCCGGGCTGCACCCGGGGGTGGGGCGGGGGCCACGGGGGCCACGGGGGCCACGGGGGCCTTGATGCTATGCTCTTGCTTGGCATCTGCATCGATGCTGATGCATAGCAAAGCGCTTGCAGCCCACTCGACGGTTTGCAACGGTTGGGGATGTAAGATGTACTCTGAACCTCAAAAAAAAAAAAATCATGTTGCTTTGTAGTTTATAAACATTTAGCTATTTTAATCACACAGCAGGTTTTTCTCACAGGTTTCTGATGTGTGTTGTTTTCTTCAACACTAGTTTCTCAGGATGACAGTGGAGATTATATGAAAATAAGAAAAAAGAAGATATTTTTGTTTACTAAGTTTGGGGAGCTCTTGCCTTTCTAAGAAAGAAATCATTGGCAGCAGTCTTCCCCCACTCCCCATCCCCTATTTTAACTTTTCAAAAGAAATTTCTCATAGTTCTGTGATCCTTGCATTCCGTTTATAGAAAAAGTTAGTCTAGGATTTAAGAATCGAAGAGAATGATTTCCAGATAGTTACCTACGGCCATCTACCTTATCATAACAGCTGCTTATTCTAACAAATAACAGGGCCTTACATTTGGTGTTTTACCTCTCACGGAGCGCCTTCACACAGTCTCGTGCATTCTCACAACATCTGTCTCTCAGAGTAAGGACTGTCATGCCTATTTTACAGGCGGGGATCGTGAGGCACCTAGAAGTTAAGTGACTTGCGGCATGACTAGTACGTAACTCTGGTGGGTGCCGGCCCCAAACCCTTGTCTACCCATTGGTCTTTTTCATGCACGTGGGTCCTGTGTTGTGAGCAGCCTCCTTTGTCTCCAGCAAAACTGAGATCAGAGGAGAATTTATTGGTAATAATTACTGGTAAGACTGGTGTTGAATTTTACCTTTCCACTTGTGGGGAAACATTATGAAATGTTTGCTAGTGTAGAGAGATCTTTGCCCAGTTAGAATGTCTTTGGGGGGAAGGGGGCTCTTTTAATCACTGAAGATTTGCTTTACCTTTCAAGCTGCCCAATCTTAATGAGCATTTGTATAAATTCTACTTTCTTTTTAAAGGATAATTTCTCCTACATATTTATGTACATTTTGAATATATTAAAACTATATTCTAAGTACAATGGGGAAGAAGTCTCAAAATGCCTCATTAAAAAAATGTTGCTAACATCTCTGTAATTAGTAATGAGGGCAAATGGTAGAATAGCATTCAAGGAGAAATTTCTAAACTACCTTCATATAATTATGGATTGCTAGCATATTCCTCAACTATGTCATACAAAAAGTTCACTTAGTGGACTGAAGTTTGAAGTTGAAATAGCAGGAGTAAGTTACCCATCTCATTAAAGCAAGGCTCTAACAGAATCCAGTGGTCAGTTATGCAGGCTCACACCTTGCCAGCCTCAGCAAAACCAAATCAGCATCTCACCCCTGCAGTCTACGCAGCGACTGATGCACTGACCGGACCCGAGTCGCCTACTGTAAATAAGAAAGCTCCATTCAATACAACACGACCTCAAGAGGAGCCTATAAGACCTTAGGTAATATCACCTGGTGTGACAGACTCACTTGGCAGGCTTATGAGGCTTATAAATATATTGCAGCAAGCACTTGTAAAATAAAATAAGTTCATGGTGCTAGATGTGTCATCGGGCTAGGTATGAGGAATTGAATTTATTTTGAAAACCAACTATTATTACAGTGTGGTTACATTGCTTCATGTCAATGCCAAAAGTTAATTTGCTTACTTGTGAATGACCTTTCCTTTAGAAACACTATTTAAACAGAAGGACAATGTGATATAGAAATAAACTTCTCAGAAAAAAGTCAGAACCAATTCAGAGTGTTTTTAGAGAACAGTATCTTCTTTTCTTAAACAAATATTTGCCAAAATGTAGACACACACTGTTGGTCTCTTACTCTCTTTGCACACCCACATCCAGACAAAACGATCCTTTTCAGACACAGAAAAGGAACACAACAGTTTTCAAAGACTCACTGACATACAGTAATTCTGGATATAATCTTTATTTCTAAAAAAGTTATTAATTCCTTCATTTTCATAAACTGCTTTCCCTTTTTAAAAATTTGCTTCCTGTTGCAGACTAAATGAGAGATAATAGACCATTTGGGATTATTAGTTGGGTAGTTCTTTTTTAAATCGTAACAAACACTGAATTACTTTCTTTGTAACTATGCTAACAAAAGATTTCATTGAAGAAGCGAAAAGTTTATTTTGATTCTAACCTTTTAACACGAAGAACATTAAAGATGTTCTCAATTAAAAAAGAACACAATGGTAAAAATGATGATTACAGCAAAAAAATACTTTCTCTCCTCTGCGATTCCTTTTTCCTATGATGGGCTTCGGGGATGCCTTCAGTTTTGTGTTCGCTGTAATCGTTCTTCAGCGGCATTGCTAAGCTGAGAAAGGTAAGTCAGGGTAACTGTTCGCCAAGAAGCCCAGAGAAGAAGGTCAGGTCATTCAACAGGGGTGGTCAGGCTCATTTCAAGAGCACCTTATGCCCCAGTTGGATTGGAGTAAGTGCGGGTGAGGACTCACTGGATGTTCACCATATTTAATACCTCATGCTGATAATAATGATGTGTGAACCATAGCTCAGGCCCGTAATTGGCTAGGCTGGCTTTGAAGAGAAGGTTTCATTCAGTGGTCTCAGTGCACTACATTTCAGTGACCAGGGGTGGTCCACTGGGAATGTTCTTGCCAAAACCACCAGTGACCTTGTACTTGATGCAGAATTCAATCTTTTGCATGATTGCCCTTCTGTAGCCTCAGAGGTTCTCCTTGAAACATGCTTTTCCCTTGGCTTGCATGAACCACACTCTCCTGGTTCTCCTCTACACCTCTGGTGACCCCCTCAGGTCTCCTCAGGCTTTTTTCCCTCCGCTGGTCCCTTAGAGGATGACAGGCCTTACCATCCCCCTTAGCTACCTTCTCGTCACACTCTACCTCTACACAGTCCCCTCAAAGTGATCTCATCTCTTCACCTGGCTTTGCAATGATGCCTTCCAGTCCCGCATCACCAGCCCAGGTCTCTCTCCTGGCTAGTACCCAAATCTCCACCAGACAGAGACCCTTTGAAAAGTTCTGCCTAGTAAACATGTCCCAAATTGGACTCTCATCTTTTTCAGCAACCCTACCTCTTGCCCTAACAGTCACCCAAAGATCTATGTCCCTGCTCTGCTCCCCATCTTGGGGAGGGCCCTCCTTCTGAAGCACACGGACGGCCTGGAAATTACCCTTGTCACTCCCTCTCCTTCATCTTCTCTGTTCATCACCATGTCCTGTTGATTCTGCCTTCTCCACGTTTCTCAGTTATGTCCTCCTCATCCCCACTGTGACCACCAAGGTCCAGAACACCCATATGGTTGTGTTTTTGTATTTGCCTGTAATCCTGAAAATAATGTTCCAGCCTATCACTTAATAGCTGTCCTATAGCCTCAGATTAATGTCCAAACTCCTAGCCAGGAATACACGGCTTCCGTTGATTGCTACTGGGTCAAGCTCTCTAACTTCATCTCTGCTGCCCTCTTGATTTATCCTATTGAATTATATGCGCCAATATTATATCATGACTAAGATAGATTTGGAATCAGAAAGATATGGAATGGAATTTCAGCTCTGCTATTTACAAATCAGTTAATCCTCATGTGCCTCGGTTTACTCATCTGTAAAACAGTGATAATAACATAGAGTTGTTGTGAGAATTATATGAGATGAAGCAAGCTTAGTACTCAGCATATAATAAGTGCTGAATAAATGCTAGCCATTAATATGATTGATAGTTTTTTTTCCCCCATAGGAATTGTACAATATGAATGATTGAGTATGCATTGTTTTCAAACCATCTAGCATGGTATCTAATAAATATATATTGAATGAACGAATGGACTGCATACTTCTATTTGATTAATATTATTATTCTATTAGGATCATACTTTTTCAAAATATTTAATATTCAGAGTCCTTTGATCCAACTACCTGTCCAATTGAACAGAAATAATGCTGGTTAAAATAACTTCATTGGACCAACCTCCATTTACCTGGGAAAAAAGAAGCACAAGCACTTTATGATGTGTTCTGGAAAGGTGCTGGAGCTCAGTAAATGTGAGCTGAATGGATGGATGTATGAATGAGATGCTGGGAGGTCTCTGGGAAGATGAGGAGGAAGATGATAGCTGTGAGGTCTCCATTTCTTCCACAGTTCTCCTTGCTTTCTGCTAATGGGTGGTGGTTAAACTCTTCACTGTGTGTGTGATAGAAATGAGATCCCTCAAAGAAAGGCTCTGCTCTTGGTGTCAGGGGGCCCTCCCCTAGGCCCCATGGCCCAGGCTTACCATTCGGCCGCACGGGTGGGCTTCGAACCAAAGGGCTGGTGGACAAGCTGGTTAGTACCATTGCTGCTGTCACCTTGTCCATGTCCAGTTCCTCTGAAGATTTCCTGTAAAACGGGGAGGGGACATTGTTACCTGTGCTCACTCCATGTCTCTCGTGGTCTGTTACGGGCCCTGCGGCCCACACGTGCCACGCACCACCTGCTACTGTATACACTGACTCTGTAACTTCGCCCCATAAAATCCAAACTTTTGTCGGCTTTATTGTATAGATCAGGAATTCTGCGGAGGTCCAGAGGGTGAGTGATCCAGTCACAGTCCTATAGTAGGAGGAAGGGAAGGATTCATTCACTGGAGAGTCACCTAACAAGTGTTTATTGAGAGTGTACTCTAGGTTAGACCTTGTTCTAGGCACAAGCGACGCCTGGTGACCAACAGACAAGGCCGGTCGGGAGAAACACAGTTATCAGGAAACAAACAAAAAGGAACAGACTAATTTCTGATGGTGACAAGTGCTGTGGAGTGTCTAAACAGGTTGGCATGACAGTGATTGAGGGTGGTTGCACCTAAGGTGGTCAGGGAAGGTTTCTCTAGGAGGTGACATCTGAGGTGAAGTGTGAAGGGGGGACAATCAGTTCTAAGCAGGTAGGGAAATGCCCTCCAAGCAGAAGGGACAGCTGTGAATGGGCTAGATGGTGGGAATGAGTGCTGGGTATTTGAAGAATGACCCACTTTGGGTGAGAAGGGGAGAAGGGTGCAGAGCTGGTCATGTGGGGTCCTTTGGCCACGGGAGCTGTTTCAATGTTATTCTAAGTGGAATGGGAACTCACTGGAAAGCTTTAAGCAGGCCTAGTGACATAATAGGATTAAAAATAATGATCTGGGCTGTATATGGAGAACGGGCTTTAGGGAAGGCAGGCTAGAGGCAGGGAGGCCAGTTAGGAGATACCTGCTAGGAGTTGAGACAAGAGAAAATAATGGCTTGAGCTCGGTGGGGGCCAATGGCATCTGCTCTGGCAGGACTGGCTGGTGCCCTGAGTGTGGGAGATGAGAAAAAGGGGGCAATCCAGGCTGGCTGTCAGGCATTTTGGCTCAAGCACTGACTAGAGCCATTTACTGAAATGGGAGACGGTGGAGGAGAAATGCGATGAGAGGTGTTTAAACTCCAGCGCCCTGCTTTCCTACACTCTCCTTCAGGAAGGATAGCTGGGACAGGAGTGGTTACCATGTTGTTAAAGTGAAGAGCCGTTGGTAATCATTCATGGAGATGAAGAGGTTACTCCGGTTCATTAATTTCTGGCCAGTTAACCCTGAGTGAGGGTTCATAAGATAATGATCATTGTGAACTGGAATCAGCTTGTTGAAGCTTATTTCAATAAAGAAGTTAATATCAAGAGGAAAAAATTTATGTGGTACATTGGAATCAGATAAATTGTACCACCTCCTGAGAGATGAACATTTTCAAATTAGAGAACAGTTGAAGAAGTACAACAGAGGATTAATAAACCATATTGACAAATGAATGTCATGTTGACAAATGTGGCTTTCATTCAGGGTGTGTTTTATAATTTCTAAAGCAGTGAACTCAGAGATAGAAACTTTATAGCATCACTTCCCAATACACTGGGAAAAGAGATTCTTAAATTGGAGAAAAAAATCTAATTGTTCCCAAATTTGGGGGTGCTGCTCAATTAATTTCATCATGAAGTTGTAAAAATTATCACAACTTGGCTCTCCAATGTCCACGGCGACACTAAATTACTGAACAAAGCTTACTCTTTCTTTTTTTTTTCAAGAGAATATTCATCGGTAAAGTCTCCCCTCCCACCGCCGTCATGTCTAAGTCAGAGTCTCCCAAAGAGCCTGAACAGCTGCAGAAGCTCTTCATCAGTGGTTTGAGCTTTGAAACAACCGAGGAGAGTCTGAGGAGCCATTTCGACCAAGAGATGAGAATCTTTCAAATTTTCTTCTATAGTTCTTCTCAAAGCACCTTACCCTCTTTCTTGGCAAATTGTTCTATCAAAAGACAAATTACTTTTTTCAGAGAATGGCAATTAAATGCTTCTAGAAAGCAAGCTTGAGAGTACACAGTGAAATTCATTTTGTAAGAGTTTTCAAGACAATCTCATACACTGAGGGAAGAACCTGCTCATTCATTTGGCACACAATGAAAAGATTTCACAATATCCATAATTTACATGATCCTCATACTTGGGAGTAAAGGTGATGCCAGGTTCTTACAGACACAAAGCCTCCTGAAACAGCACCAGGGAAAGAACTTAAAGGGCCTTAAGGTAATTTTGAGTATTTTGTTGGTTCAATCTCCCTATGTAGTCACAGTCACAGGGGGAAGGAGTAATCAGAAGCTTTGAAGGAGAAAGGTTTGCCCTCTAACCAGCCTATAACCTATAACCCTGGGGCTCCTCTGCCCAGCTGCCCTCCCTAGAGCCCAACTGTCGGGATCACTCCATGCCAGTGGGGGACCCACACGAGCAGGCTGCTTTGTCATCTCTTTCAAGACTGAATTAAAAATAGAGCTACCCTATGACCCAGCAATTGCACTCCTGGGTATTTACCCCAAAGACACAGATGTAGTGAAAAGAAGGGCCATATACACCCCAATGTTCATAGCAGCAATGTCCGCAATAGCCAAACTGCAGAAAGAGCCGAGATGCCCTTCAACAGACGAATGGATAAAGAAGATGTGGTCCATATATACAATGGAAGATTACTCGGCCATCAGAAAGGATGAATACCCAACTTTTACATCAACATGGATGGGACTGGAGGAGATTATGCAAAGTGAAATAAGTCAAGCAGAGAAAGTCAATTATCATATGGTTTCACTTATTTGTGGAACATAAGGAATAGCACGGAGGACATTAGGAGAAGAAAGGGAAAAATGAAGGGGGGGGGAATCGGAGGGAGAGATGAACTGTGAGAGACTATGGACTCTGAGAAACAAACAGGGTTTTAGAGGGGAGGGGGGTGGGGGGATGGGTTAGCCTGGTGATGGGTATTGAGGAGGGCACGTTCTGCATGGAGCACTGGGTGTTATACGCAAACAATGAATCATGGAACACTACATCAAACACTAATGATGTATTGTATGGTGACTAACATAATTAAATTAAATTAAATTTAAAAAAAGACTGAATTACAGGAGAGGCTGCTTTCTCTAACTTTCAGTCTTCTCTTTCTCTTACTAACAAAAGGCTTGAGAACCAGGAGAAGTCACCATGAGCTTGGCACAGGGAAATGGCCTGACTGTAGGGAGAAGGTCCCCTTGTCCTCTGCCCTGATTCTAAAGGGACTTGCTGTACAGGCATGCCTTTTTCCTCTCTTACATCTTGGTTTCAGGAACCTTTATTTTTCCTTCCTCAATCTGCTTTGTATCTTTTTGGATTTTTTTTTCACATCAAAGGTGAACATTTTGTTTTAGAGGTCTAAATGATAATTAACTCAAAAGCTGATTTTTGTGTTTTTTAAACATGAAGATCAACAGAGAATGTATCATTAAAAAATAACCAAGACTCTTAACTACAGGAAACAAACTGAGGGTTGCTGGAGAGGAGATGAGTGGGGGGACGAGGTAACTGAGTAATGGACATTAAGGAGGGCACGTGATGTGATGAGCACTGGGTGTTATATGTAACTGATGAATTACTGAACTCTACAACTGAAACTAATGATATACTATATGTTGGCTAATTGAATTTAAATTTAAAAAAAAGAAAATATACATTTTTTTGCATTGCCAAAGTTTACCACTACATTTCAGAACAATTATTGAGTGTCATAAACTGGATTTCTGATGAAGAGTGAAAAGAGGAATAAACATTAGTATAATCAGAACGTTTTTGTATTTGGATTACTTTTGACTTTCCCACTGGTTTTGGAGGTCACTGACAACAACAGTAACCAAAAATCAAAAGAATACATTGTTCCTAATTCAATTAACCTGTATCTCTCCAGGAGTATTTTTATCTTGCTACATGAAATGTTACCAGATGATATGGTCTTGTGCTGAGTTGTGTTTTTGTTTTTATCTTTGTTTAATTTCTTTTGGTACAGTACTATCTAATTACTGATTAATTGGTGCTGCAAATTCAAATCCTTATAATTAAACATGAAGAGATGATACACAAAGTAGAATTTGTTACACTTTGAGGAAACTGCTGCAAAGGCCTTCTGGTAGATTTAGAGTTGCTGAGGGGAAAAAAAAACCCTCTAGAGGTGATGTTAAATATTCTTCCCTAATTTGAAATTAAATTTGAATCTACTGTTGAATACCCTATCAATCACATGTTTGGAAAAGGCCGAGAACTTTCTCAATCTTTTTTTTTTTTTTTTTTTTCAATTAATCTTTCCTCCCAGACTTAGTTGAGTATTATGGAACTTAATAATATTTAGAACTATTTTAAAATAATAGTAATATTTGTTGCCATTCTATACATGATTTGTCCCTGGCTTGGATGGATGAATAGGATTTCAAGATGAGAGATTCACATTTCAGGCAAGAAAGCAGGCAAGTCTTTGTTTCACAATATGCTTAGGTGTCCTATTTGAAGGATGTAGTGGGTGATGAGAGAGGACAGAGCTTGGGCCATTTCCTGTGGCCTCATGTGCCAGGCTAAGTGGTTTGTCGTAGACTTTTAAGCAGAGAGAAGCCATTGAACATTCATGAACCTGGGAGAGGAATAGATAATCAATCTATCTCTATTTTAGAAATGGATCAAAATTGAAAATGTATGGATGGGGAACAAAGTAAAGGTAGGCTATTTACCTATTTTTTAGTTCAGTCTTAACTCAAACCCAAAGTATCAGACGAAGCAACAACTTCCTCTATGAAAAGAATCTTTAGTCAATGAGTACAGAACCCCCTTGATATCTGCGCTAAGGATGTGTCCTGGACCTCTCTGGGAGAGGTGATAAAGGTAATGGGTAAGAGTGCAGGCTCTGGAATCAGTTAGATCATGTGGCTTCAAGTCTACTCTCTGCCAGTACTAGCTGTGTGACCTTGGGTGAATCACTTGACATCTCTGATTCTCCATTTCTTTATCTGTCAAAGGAGGAAAAAAATAGATCTGTTGAGAAGATTACGTGAGCAAACCTACCAGCGCACCAGCACACAGCCTCACCCATTGTCAGAGTTCCACAGCTGTTAGCTATTATTAACCTTGCAATTCACGAATACGCCCCTAGCATATATCCCCCGTGAAAGAGGACAGGATTAGATTGCCTCACTTCTCTTCTTAATAGGCACCAGCACTAGCAGTTGTTGCTTTTTGGGGGTGGTGGTGGTGGTGTTATTCTTCATAAAGAACAAAACTGTTTGAGGGTCCCTCGTGAGAGCTTCACGTTGATGCCTTGGCAACACTACAGCTCGTGACGTCATGGCCCTCGAGGCCGGTTCACAAGTAGCTAAAGCCTGGAAGGCGGTTTGGAGTTTATGTTTAAGAGTTTCTGCTTTCCATGCTCACTCTGGGAGTGCTAGCTATGCGCTAGGGGCTCTTCTAGAAACTGGAAATACGGTCTGAAGGAGAATCAGGCAGAGCCTTGGCCTTCCTGAGCTCTAGTCCATTAAAAAGCCAGTTCTTAATCAAACAGACAACAAATAAACAGGAACCAACAGACGTGACAAATGCCAGGAAGAGTAGTGTGGATTGATGAGGACCTACCGAAGTCCTGCCGGCTCAGGGGAGGCCTTCCTTCTGGCCATGGGGCATGGCAGCGAGCACTGCTAAGTGAGCCTTGGGCTGGGCAGTGTACAGCATGGGCAGGGCTGCTTCCCAAGGGACAGAGAAGCTGAGCACAGCGTGCCGTGCACCTGGAGAGGGGACAGCCCGGGGAGGGTCTTCGAAGTCCTGTACAGGTTTTAATCCTTACCTAAAGGCCCCAGGAATCACTGGAGTGTTTCCGGCAGAGTGCGGTGGGAGAGGTCATGGAGCTTGGGGTGATGCTATCAGATTTGTTTTCCCAAACGCTCACTCTGGCTGCCGTGTGGAAAATGAGTTTCTTAGTTTGACAACCAATCTTTTATCTGAGGAACTGATTGCCTGGTGACTGTGGTAGCAGGTTGCCGAATGACATCATCTGCGACACGAGGGGGCAATCAGGAGTGTGTGCGGCATCGGCGGCCCCGGCCCCGGGCCGTGGGTCTTACTCTGGTCTGGCCCTGGGCACTCGGCTGTGGCCCTGCTTACAAGGCCAGCTACTGTTTATGTTGCAAGAAGCCTTTTTTCTTCTTTTGAGCTACTGCATGCCTGAATGCCATCTGTTTGGGGGGTGCATGCAAACCCGGTCTCCCCTGGCTAACCCACCAGCTAACAGAGAAATGTTTTACACCCTGGAGAGCCATAAAAGACATTTATCTGCAATTAAAGTACTGTAGTAACAAACGGAAATAAAAATGAATAATACATTTTTTAGATTAGCACTAATCCAGTTCCTTAGCAACTACCGAAATCTGCTGTCTAGACCACGTTCAATTACTTCTAAAACTTGAGGTAATCCTAACACGAGGAATAAAGGCTGAAAATAAAATCTCTTCTACGGGAAGGGCACAGTAACCATCCTCAATCTTGGAATTCTCGGAAAGCTTTTACTGAAAGTTTGGAAAATTGGATTCAGGCAACTTTTAAATGTGATTACACATGAAGCTTTGTTTCCTCTCTAAAGGTATCCTGGAGCAAAAGTGGTCAATGTGAACTTCTCCAATTTTATCTTAGCTGTTGTTTCTTTTAAGACTATAGGGAAGATTGAGGAAGCTGCCTATTGCAATGAAGTGTCTGGTGGCCTTGATCAACAAGAAGGGAAAATTAGAGCAAACCCATCCTAATACATAGGCCATATAGACCAGTACTTCTGAAGCTGCCTGTGCTGAAGGATCATTTGAAAGAAATGTCTAATCCGTCTTCTGTAAAATACAAGGCAACCTGGCCCATGGCGATTGGGGCTCTGTCATACTGCTGTACAAACCTGTAAACTATTGCTTCTCCTCAATTTCTGCACCTAGCTCATGCTGGACTGGTCACAGAGTTTGCAGACTGTCACTGGCCCACATTGAGGAGCATGGAACCAGGCAGTTCCTTTGATGTCCAACTCATTTTTCCCGAAAAGATGATATTCAGTCCTGTTTCTCTCTTTCTCCCACCTGCCGTTCCCTCTCCTTGGATCCTCCCACCGTGACTTCGCTCCTGGCCCTTGTCACTCTGCCCACTGGACTCCATATTCCATTATGAATAGCCACTCACATACCCTCTCCCCTGTTACTGTACCTGGGCTCCATTAGGGTCATTCCTCCTTTCCATTGGAGTTACTCACCCTGTCACCCCCACTGTTGGCCTTTGACCTGCCTCCCCAAACCATTCCTCCACTTGCATGCAGAAACCTGGGTCCCTGGTGACTCAGCTGCTCTCTCCCTCTTCCTGTTTGAGTATCAACCAGACCTTCTATCAGCACCTCTCTCCCCTAAAAGTCACCAAATATTTTGGCACAGAAACTATAGTCGTTATTGGGGCACAGTTGGTTAAGCATCTGACTCTTGATCTCAGCTCAGGTCTTGATCTCAGGGTCGTAAGTTCAAGCCCCAAGTTGGGCTCCATGCTGGGTGTGGAGCCTACTTAACAGAAAAAAAAATTGATAGCCATTATGTTTATCTCACCTGGAATTATGAGCCTAGGGGTTGTAGTGAAAGCATCTCATATCCTAACTTTGTAGTTTCTATTCCCTTTGTCCCAACAACATTCAGCAGAGTCCTGACCTTGATGGGAAGGATGCCACAGTCAGATGGACTGGGGTTTAAACCCAGCAATTACATTTACCAGAGGAGTGATTTTAGGCACTTCGCTCTCTCTGTGTCAAATAAATAAATAACATCTTAAAACAAAAACCCAAATCTGATCTACTGAAGTATTTATAGGTGAAATAACATGAAAACGAGGATTTGCTTTAATATCCTACAGCCTCCCACTGCCCCACTCCCAAAAATGTGAGTTGGAGGATAAGCAGATGAAATCAAATGGGTAAAATGCTGACAACTGTAGAAGCAAGGGGATGGGCCCTGAGGGCTTCATTAGACCATTCTCATACTTCTGTGCTTATTTGAAACTTCCATAATCCAAATAAAAACGAGAACACAAATCTGATTTTGGCCCTAACCTGTTACTGCTCTACCCCAACCTCATGCTCCTCCTTTCCTTCTAGCTCACACCACCTCACACGTCTGCCTTCCATTCCCCCAGGGACAGCCAGTCTTTGGCTTCCTCCACTTCCTCCCAGGTCCCCAGCTCACCGCTGCCTCCTTCTTCCCTACAGTATGGGTTCCCCGGTTGATCACCTGGCCACATCTCTCCCCAGCAACCTTGAATCCCTGGCTTTTCCAGCCTTTTGCTCCACTGGCCCAGAACCACCAAACCCTGGCTGGATTCTCCCTGGCTATTCTTTCCTTTTCCGCCCTGGGGCAGCCAAGTGTGGATGGAGAACACCAGACTCTGCTGAATGGAGCCGTCCTCTGCCCAGACTCTCCCCGTGCTCCCCTCCATCAGATCCTTCTCCTGTCTTCAGTCAGCACATACTCCCATTCACACTTGCCGTTATTCTGTGTCTTCACCTCTCTCTCCAAGCTTCAACTCCTACACACCCAAACAGCTGATACTCTTAGCCTCCTACATTGTAGAGAACATTCAGGCCATCGGGCATGACTTTTTACCTCCTTTCTTCAGTATCACAGGTAGGTGGAGGTGTTGCTTGTCCTGTTTGAAGCTACGCCTCCACCTGTGTTATCTGCACCTGCCTTCGAGAACTTCTCCCCCCTCTTATTTGCCCTGGCTTTTTTCTGGGTCTACTTATATGCCCAGGTGTTTCCCCACCTGCACGCAGGGACAGGAGCAGGGATGCACAGAGTGGTAGCATGGTTAGAGGACATTAAAGAGGAGAGAACCTCAAGGAGGGACAGGTTAACAGCATCAGAGGTGGGAGACGGACCAACCCAAATCAGGACCCTTAGGGTCCCCCGGAACTGGCAGCCCGGAAGTAGGCAGAAACTTGAGCAGGATGGCTCTGGCTTAAGGAGTGAATGGGTACCAGGAGCGGAGAAAGTGTAACTGTAAGGGACTCTTTAAAGAAGCTTGACCACGAAGGGAAGAAGAGTGTGGTTCTTTGAGGGAGTTAAGAGAGTTCGGGTTTGTCTGTTTCTGCTTCAGAAGAATGGAGCTCTAGCACATCTACGTGCTGACAGGAAAGAGCCAGTAGCGTTGGAAAGTTGTAGGTACAGGAGAGAAGGGATTATGAATGGACAAGGCTGCCATAGAGTGGGGTCCTAGGCTCGGGTGGAATTAGCTTTAGATAAAAGGAGGAGCCACTGTCCTTTAGAACTGGAGTGCGGAGAACAAACATGGCGTGGGTGCAAGCACACTGGTAGGTGTGGGGCTCGGGAAGTTGATGATGTTTCTTTTTGGAGGTCTCTGCTCTAATTCCTTCCTCAGAAGCAAACACGTTTCCCTTTGAGGAGTGGGAGAGGAGGCTCCAGCATGTTCCTGGCACACAGGAACTCTGTCAGGCAGTAAAGCCCCTCTGCTGAGGTTGGAGACTTTGGTTCTGTCATGGTGACCCGATGGGGTTCTAATGGCTGTGCCCTGAGCCTGGAACAGGAGTGTGAGGGCAGGCTGCTGGACGGATACCTCGCTGGGTTTTTTGGGGAGGGGGGTGTTTCAATGAACAAGAGCACAGGAAAGTGGAAGGCTGTGATAAAACTGTGTTTGAGGAGATAGCCTGGGATCGTGGCTAGATGAAGAAGTGAGTGGAGGCTGGAGGGGACTGAAATATAGGGGACTAAATGGAGAGAAACCAGAGATCCTACTGAGCTAAAAAAAAAAAAGAGGTGTAGTGGAAGCAAAAGAGAGAAAGAGTTGGAAGAACAGGAGGTGATGAGTAGGAGAGGGGTGCTGGAGATGGAGGGTCCTACAGAGAGGAATTCTGGGAGATGGCAGGGCCCAGGGTGTGGCTGTAGGAGTAGGGGTGGAGGGGGAGTAGAGGGAAAGGTCACTGGATCACGAATGGTGAGATGGGTGCCAATGTCAAAGGATGACAGCAGGACTGAGGAGGAGAGGAAAGCCGTGACCAGGTAGCTTGAGCCTTCAGTAAACAGTGAATGGCCAAGATGGCAGGAGAGTCTAGCAGGGGTGGAGGTGGAAGGTGCCTCAAAGCAGCAGGAGGTTTACACAGGAGTGGAGGGGCAATGGCTTGTTGACAATCATGGGGCCATGGAGAAATACATTCTTGGGAGGTTCCCCATGGCCTTCAGGAGGAGATTCAATGCCAGTGCAGGAAGCACCTGGTTCTCTCTAGCTGGGTCTCTCCACCTCTCCCCCCACCTCATCACAGGTGCTCTGCAGGGCAGCTCCACACTCGTGGCAATTCTCCATCATTCTCCTCTCCATACCTTTGCACAAGCGACGCCCTCTGCTGGGAACAAGTTTCGTCCCCTCTCCACCTGGCCTATTCCACTCACCCTTCCGTCATCTGCTCAGTCCCACTCCTGGGAAGCCTGCTTGCACCTGCCAGGCGGTGCCAGGTGCCTCGGCTCCTGCGTTGTATCACCTGGGCTGCTGGTGCCCTCACCTCCTCCCACCTTCCAGCTCAGGACGAAGTCTGGCATCTATTTCTAACATCTAATATGAAACCTTAGGCAAGGTAGGTTTTTTTGACAAATTGGCACTAAGTGATGGTGGTTCACAGTTGCTGAGGGATGGCAGGGAGGAGCATAGAAACTTCTGTAGTTGTTCTCTATTCGTCCTCTCTCTCTCTCTCGTCTTACTAGATCTGGTAATTTATTCAGTTCCTCTGGTGGAAAACGATTCCTCAAAAATGCAGCTATTAAATAAATCATTTATATAAAATTTTTTACTGGGCCTAAAAGATGTTGACCTATCTCTGCAAAATTGATTTTGTTCCAGTGTCTGCAATAATTCTTCTATATTCACACAGGCTCACAGACCTATCAGTGAACTCTAGAATGGCAGCAATAACATTATTAAATAATAAGTTCCAAATCCCCTGAAAACAATTCTGTGTGATTAGCTGGACTTCTTGATGTGAGCAGGCTGCAAAGTGTAATCCAGGGAAGCATCGCGAACATCCCTAGGTGGCCTTTGGGCTTTGTAGGCTTGGCGCTTTTGATTGCAGCTGACACGTTCTCTCGGGAGTCCCCGGGCCAGTCTTACATCCTCGTGTTCTCTCTGAACACAAAGCCCTCTGTGCATTTGGGGTGCCCTTCTGGGCCTGCCATGTAAGCACTGGGTGATAGGAGACCGGAAGGAACACATCAGGTTCCCTTCCTGATAGTGTGTGTGTGTGTCTCCATGTCTCTCTGTGGGTTGATGTCCCGGATGTTGTGAGTGTCTCTCGGTGTGTCTGTATCGGTGTTCATACCTCTGTGAGGTTATGTGTCTGTGTGTTTGTGTGTGTGAATGTCTCTGTGTGCATCTATGTGCCTGAGTGTGTCTGTGTCCCATGTGTATCTGTGTGTGCTTCTCTGCGTGTCTAGGGCTGTGTGTGAGCGTCTCCGCGTGGACCCTGTGCTCTGTGCACAGGTGTGCTTTGCGTGTGGCGGAGATGATAGGAGGTGGATGTGGCCGTGCCCTCAGGCCCTGTATCCCACTCCTGGGTGGCCAGTCTCTTTCTTCCCAGCCCTTTGTGATGGCAAAATCCTTGCTGACTTCTTTCTGCTGCACTAAACATCTGCTGCTACTTGACAATGGCCAAAGCAAAGTTGTCAGACTCTGGAAAGAGCGTGTGGCTGTTTCAGGAAGCATTTGGTTGCCGTCCAGTCAGTCTGGAGTCCTGGGGAGCACCTCATCATGAAGGGCCTCCATGTGAGCAGGTCCTCCACGTGGGCAGGGCCTCTATGTGGACAGGGCCTCCACGTGGGCAGGGCCTCCATGTGTGCAGGGCCTCTATGTGAGCAGGGCCTCCATGTGAGCAGTGCCTCCACGTGTGCAGGGCCTCCACGTGAACAGGGCCTCCACGTGAGCAGGGCCTCCACATGAGCAGGGCCTCCACCTGTGCAGGGCCTCCATGTGAGCAGGGCCTCCACATGAGCAGGGCCTCCACGTGAACAGGGCCTCCACGTGTGCAGGGCCTCCATGTGAGGAGGGCCTCCACGTGAGTAGGGCCTCCACCTGTGCAGGGCCTCCATGTGAGCAGTGCCTCCATGTGAGCAGGGCCTCCACGTGAACAGGGCCTCTATGTGGGCAGGGCCTCCACGTGAGCATGGCCTCCACCTGTGCAGGGCCTCCATGTGAGCAGTGCCTCCACGTGAGCAGGGCCTCCATGTGAGCAGGGCCTCCACGTGAACAGGGCCTCCACGTGGGCAGGGCCTCCACGTGAGCATGGCCTCCACCTGTGCAGGGCCTCCATGTGAGCAGTGCCTCCATGTGAGCAGTGCCTCCACGTGAGCAGGGCCTCCATGTGAGCAGGGCCTCCACGTGAACAGGACCTCCACGTGAGCAGGGCCTCCACGTGAGCAGGGCCTCCACCTGTGCAGGGCCTCCATGTGAGCAGGGCCTCCATGTGTGCAGGGCCTCCACGTGAGCAGGGCCTCCACGTGTGCAGGGTCTCCACGTCAGCAGGGTCTCCATGTCAGCAGGGCCTCCATGTTGCAGGGCCTCTACGTGGGCAGGGCCTCCATGTGAGCAGTGCCTCCATGTTGCAGGGCCTCCATGTGAGCAGGGCCTCCATGTTGCAGGCCTCCACGTGGGCAGGGCCTCCACATGAGCAGGGCCTCCATGTTGCAGAGCCTCCATGTGAGCAGGGCCTCCATGTTACAGAGCTTCCATGTGAGCAGGGCCTCCATGTGAGCAGGGCCTCCATGTTACACAGCCTCCATGTGAGCAGGGCCTCCATGTTACAGAGCCTCCATGTGAGCAGAGCCTCCATGTGAGCAGGGCCTCCATGTTACAGAGCCTCCATGTGAGCAGAGCCTCCATGTGAGCAGGGCTTCCAGGTTGCAGGGCCTCCATGTTGCAGGGCCTCCACATGAGCAGGGCCTCCACGTGAGCAGGGCCTCCACATACGCAGAGGTGGTGGGGCCCAGGCTAATGGGGTGAAAGTGCACTGGGTCATTCAGGCAGTCTGCAGGTTAACAGTCCACCTGATAAATGTCACAGTTGTCCTCAAGAAGAAAACTGTAATCAAAATTGCATCTCTCCAGAGAAAGGGGAACCCTCTTACACTGTTGGTGGGAAAGCAAGCTGGTACAGCCACTCTGGAAACGGGTATGGAGGCTCCTCAAGAAGTTAAAAGTAGAGCTACTTTATGGCCCAGCAATTGCACTACTAGGTATTTACCCCAAAGATACAAATGTAGTGAAGAGAAGGGGCACATGCACCCAATGTTCATAGCAGCAAAGTCCACACTAGCCAAACTGTGGAAGGAGCTGAGATGCCCTTCAACAGATGAATGGATAAGGAAGATGTGGTTCATATATACAATGGAATATTACTCAGCCATCAGAAAGGATGAATACCTACCATTTACACTGACATGGATGGAATTGGAGGGTATTATGTTGAGTGAAATATGTCAAGCAGAGAAAGACAATTATCATATGGTTTCACTCATATGTGGAATATAAGAAACAGCACAGAGGACCACAGGGGAAGGGAGGGAAAACTGAATGGGAAGTCATCAGAGAGGGAGACAAACCATGAGAGATTCTTAACTATAGGAAACAAACTGAAGGTTGTGGAGGAGAGGTGGGTAGGGAGATGGGGTAGCTGGGTGATGGGCATTAAGGAGGGCACACGATGTGATGAGCACTGGGTGTTATACACAACTGATAATTTATTGAACACTACATCTGAAACTAATGATGTATTATAAGTTGGCTAATTGAATTTAAATAAAAAAAACAAAATTGCATTTCTCACTCTTATATTTGTGTCTAAGTTGGGCCATTCCAGCCTTATCGGTAGGGTTAATTACATTATTGCTTGGAGGCCTTAAACCCTTTTAGGTCTCAGTAATGTAAAGAACTCCCAGCTACACTTTATGGTGATCATAATTATTTCATGAGGACAGTTGGGAGAAAATAAATCAGGGTTTTCTGGTTTGCCAAGTAAAGAAAAATAAGATCATTTTTTTCTAGATTAAAAAAATAGTAAGATTAAAAAATACTGTATTTCTTAATTCTGCTGCTTCTCTTACCTGAAATAGTAACATTATTATGTTGGCAACAGATCTAAATGTGGGCTAGAAGTGATGGTTATAACCATTTTACCTTATTGCTTTTTTCAAAGAGAGAGGACTCATATTGTTCCCAACAGGCTCCCTGGGAGTGACAGGGAAAGCTCTTCTTCTTCTTCTTCTTTTTTTTTTAAAGATTTTGTTTATTTTTGGGAGAGAGAGAGAGAGAAAACGAGCAGGGGGTAGGGGCAGAGGGAGAAGCAGGCTTCCTGCTGAGCAGGGAGCCTGATGAGGGGCTCGATCCCAGAACCCTGGGATCATGACCTGAGCTGAAGGCAGGTGCTTAACCGACTGAGCCACCCCAGGAAAGCTCTCCCTCTGATAAAGCAGTTTCGGAGTCATCACTGCCCACGTGTTGCAAAGGCACTGGGGTACGAGCTCTGAGGGAAACGCCACCCCTCCCACCCCCAGGCACCAGGAGCAGCCAGTCAAGCTGGGCAGAGAACTGTCAGACATGGTAAAGTGGGCTCATTTGCTCTCAGGCTCTAGGTTGAGGGTGAATTTGGACTTTTCATTATATTTTTAAATTTTGGTTTATTTCATGCTTAACCTGTCTGGGACCTGCTTGCCGATTTTGGCCTCCTTTGGCTACACCATGGCAGGGCTGATGCCTCCACCGTCTTAGGCTATGAGGAGGGGAACAAACTGGTAAGTGATGTAGGGGGAATTAACCCCTTGTGAGCTGCTTAAGTTCCAGATTTGGCTTAAAAAAGGGGAAAAAAAATGTAATCTTTTTTTTTTTTCAAAAACTGCATCTTTTTTCTAATAATAGCGAATATTTATTGAGCATTCCCAATGCCAGACATTTTATGTACACTATTTTAGATTGCCACCATGGGTTGATATTATTTCCCCATTTTACAAATACAGAGACTGGTGTCTTCCTAAGGGCACTCAGCCAGTCAGCCAGGCCTGCCTTATTCCAAGCGGCCCAATGGGGTCTTCGTGCCACACAGTAATGCTGTTTTCATGATCATCTCCATAATCTCGTTTTAAATTTGAGGCGTACATGTCATCTTCTATAACTGAAACATATTTGTAAACTAAATGCAATTCATTTTAGATTATGCAATTTTTTCTGTATTACATTTAAAGTTATCTGGGGCGCCTAGGTGACTCAGTAGGTTAAATGGCTGACCCTTGATTTCAGCTCAGGTCATGATCTCAGGGTCCTGAGATTGAACCTGGCCACGGGCTCCGCACTCAGCAGGGAGTCTACTTGAGATTCTCCCTCTGCCCCTCCCCTCGCGCATGTACTCCCCCCGCAGGTAAAGAAATCTTTAAAAAATAAATAAAATTATCTTATAATAAAAAAGATCTCTTTTATATATGCGAGTGATTCCAAATTAATGAGAGCATAGCATATAAAAGATTAAGTCGACAAAAAAGTAGATTAAATTATGGATTTATTATTCATATTAAACAAGAGTATTTTGCTTTCAAAAGGATTCCCTATGGATTTCTTTAATGGGGTTCTTATAATATGCTTAAAATGTTCTGAATGATTAAATTTCAATTCAACTAACATACCCAAATCCTGACCCCTCCACCAACACCTACTTCATACTGTTAGGTGGAACCATATGAAATTGCTGATATGCACTATTTTTTATTCACAAAAGTGGCAGTTTCAATCTGATATTTGCCCTTATTTAAACATCTATCTTTCATTTCACAGGCTAGAAGTGAGCCAATTTATCCTCATTTTAAATTGATTGTTTCCGATCAATGAGCCAGACAATAGTTCTAGAGCTGACTTTTATTGAAGATAATCTATTAGTAGAGTTCAAGCAAGCTTCAATTCGATCATATCTACTGTGTGCAGAGTATCGCTTTGGGCAGACTCCCTTGCCCCATACTTGTCAATGTTCCACATAAGGCACTTGGAATGTCCAGGTTCTGGGAAACAAATGAAAGCATCTATGTCGCCCTCTGGAGAATTCTCCTACACGCACAGCATTACTGGCTCTGTTTCCGGTGTTTTTTCATTTATTTTTTAACCGTGTTACCAATATATGTTTCAGTCGATCCATACAACTATTACTGGATGACAGATCAATTCAGATTGTCTCGTCCTTAGAAAATGGTAATTCTATCACTCTTAAATTTGTTCACAACAATACGATCCAAGCACTATGAAATCAAACCTGTTTGTTGAACACCCAAAGGCCGAACAATTGCACATTCAGCTATGTATACTCCGTGCGCAAGGAACATGACTTCCCCAAAGGAATAACCGGGAGAAACTGATATAGTGAGGAGCACAATGCGAAGGTCACTGCTGGGCATAACAGCAGATCAGTAACGTGGCTCGCTGGCCACTGGCCAGGGCATATCCAGTTTCCTGTAACAAGAGGTGGATGAATACAGGTGAGTAATGCCAAACAGGGCTTAGGCTAAAGCCAAGTGAGGTCCACAGTCTAGGGAAAGCATTGCAGCTACTATTTCACATTTCTTCTGAAAACAATATAAATGGCTTATAAGCTTAGGATGCTGGAGTTAATATTTAATGTAAAAAGCACCACTAAAAATGCTTGTATAGCTATCAGGTAGAAATAATAATTTCCACAGCTACTGGTAATTTTTCACTCATTTCGGCTGTCATATTTGTGGAGCAGCAGTTTATAGGGGCACTTACTGTAACAGCATGTTGATTAAACCACGGTGGAGTTACCAATTCAAAAAATCTTCAATTCTGTGCTATAACAAAGTTCTAAAGATTTCACATGCAAATAGGCCTCTATTAGTCAACAGCTCAATGTTACCTATCTGTCTTCTTTTCTTATCTTTTTTTTTTGTGGGGGGAGGGATCATCAGGAAGGGTTATAAATTTGCCTTTCTGCCTTCTTGAACCCATGAGTTTATGATAAAGAGTTAATAAGCATAGAGACTACAGAATCTGGATTTGTATGAAATTTGATGAGAAAATGATCCAATTAAAAATGATCATAAAAATATGGAGAAAAAAAGCCTTTTCAGTACGACATGGCATTAACTCCATTAACATTTCTTCTCTTACTTGGTATGTTATTTCTACAAAAGTTCATCCAGCATAGGCAGAAATAAGCACCTGCTTTCATTCTGTAGGCAGGTAAACTTCTAGAAGTTTGGAGAGGGAGCAATAATAGCAGTTCTGTCCGTTTGAGTCTGCTCAGGAGCAGTCACCAAGACAGGATGAGTTCGGTGAGCAACTTACTGGGGAAGAAGCCTAGGATGGGTAGGGTGGGCAGGGCGCAAGAAGGTCTGCAGGCCACCAGGCAGGTCTGACACCTGTGACAAAGAAGCCAGGAAAGGAAGATTGGGTAGGAAATACTTCAGAGCCATTCTACGGAAGTCTCAACTCGAGCTGATGAGGTATCTGGGCAAAGGTGGCCTGTTTGAGGTGTCCCATGTCAGACGGAATGGCCTGGCTCCAGCAGCCCTGCTATGCTAGGGCCTTGGAGAGGAACAGCCCAGGGGAAGCGTGTTCTTGGTGGCTATGGTGGGTCCAAAGGAGTGGCAGCAGGAGGCTCCCTGAAGCAGCAGCTTCTCTTGACGGATCTGACTGGTACACTTCCATGCCCTCCCACAAGTGCTGTTTCTTCATGGTGATTTTGCAATTTAACACAGGGATCTTGTTTCTTTCAAAGCTCACCACCCCCCGCCCTCACCACCCCACTGGACACCTTCACCAGTTCCTCTGAGATACATTCCTTAAGGACCAGCTGTCTGCCACGTATTTTTCCTGACCTGGCATGGGTTATACTTGCTGCCACGGTACAGAGGAATAGGACGGTCGGGTTAAATAAAACATCTGGGAGGATTTCTTGTCACCAGAATTGTTCCAGATATTGGCCTCAGAGTTGCCTCTATTATAACTCCTTCGGAGTAGGGTCCTCCTGGGTCAGACCCAGGGTATAATTTATCTCCTTACATAAATCATCATCGCTAACCTACCCCACGCCAGCCACTGTTCTAGCCTTTACTTCCGTGGACCCAGTGAATCCTCATAACAAGTCTATGAGGCCAACACTATTACTGTCACCGTTTTGGGGGGTGAGGAACCTGAGACACAGAGAGGTAAAGCAAAGTAGGTGATGGAGCTTGGATTCCCATGCAGGCAGTTGAACACCACAGTGTGTGTTCATTATGGACTGAATGTTTGTGCCCTCCCAAAATTTGTTTGTTGAATTTCTAACCCCAATGCAATGGCATTAGGAGGAACAGCTTTAGGGAAGGAATGGCTGAGATGAGGTCATGAGGGTGGAGCCCCTATGATGGGATCAGTGTCCTTAGAAGAAGAGGAGAAGAGACAGCCTTGTAAGAAGAAGAGGAAGAGCAAGAAGGGAGCCCTCTGCAAGCCAGGAAGAGGGCCCTCACCAAGAACCGAATCAACTGGTATCTTGGTTTTGGATTTCCCAGCCTCCAGACCTGTGAGAAGGCAATGTCTGTTGTTTAAGCCACTCAGTCGATGGTATTATGTGAAAGCAGTCCGAGCTGACTAAGACAGTGCTTTTGCCCAGGATGCTAGGCAAAGAGGTGGGCAAGATGAGGCAAATGCACAGGGGGCCAGACACGTGAGTGCAGTTTGCGACAGGCTAGAGCCCAGTGATGCCGCCACTGTGCAAGGGAGGCCAGCTTGGCAGCAGGCCAGCCCCCCCTGTGAGCCTGGGGTGGGCCGCAGACACCCAGGACCCCGGGTCTCCGCTAACACAGCTCTTCCCCATACCACCTAGTGGTGGCTCCTAGCACGCTTCTGGCCACAAGTGGAACTGCTTTGGGAGCTGCACATGGTCTAGCCTGCAAGGGACAGACATCAGAGACTGTAAGGATGGCGCAGCCGGGCAGATGGGAACTGACAGTGATCCACATGAGAGTGGTGGCTCAGACAGCTGCCACAGAGACAGTGGGAGTGAATAGAGGCAAACAGCACAGTCTCCGGGACACTGGGACTAATGATGCTTCGGCCCCATGCCATAAGGATGGAGAAACCCATTGTGAATGGCAGGTCAGGTGTAAAATCAGGAAAGAATAAATGTATATCTATATGCACACAAGATCCTGAATATTCTTTCAGCAGGTTGGTTCCTTGAAATTGATCCATAGCCTCCAGTAGGTTACAAACTCACTGCATTAAAGAAACTTAAGGGAGGACCTATGGAACTTAAAATATACAATCTCTCTTTTTTTAAATTTTTTTTTTTTTTAAAGATTTTTTATTTATTTATCTGAGAGAGAGAATGGGAGACAGAGAGCATGAGAGGGGGAGGATCAGAGGGAGAAGCAGACTCCCCGCTGAGCAGGGAGTCCGATGCGGGACTCGATCCCGGGACTCCAGGATCATGACCTGAGCCGAAGGCAGTTGCTTAACCAACTGAGCCACCCAGGCGCCCCGTTTATACAATCTCTCTTTAAATGGTCCTGTACAATTGTTTTATAAGGAGGGTTCCCAGGGGATCATGGAAACCACCAACTATTGAGGCAAGGATTTTTTTTTTTTACCTTTTATGCTGGTGAAATTAAAAGGGTGGGCCACAGAACACTAAGCCCATGACATGACTTCTGCAAAAGCAAATTATGCCTGATTCATCTCTGTTATTCTTTGAGGAGATAAATATGCATGTGTGTGAGGGGGGAGCAGTGCACGGAATGGCTCACTGCCCTCCATCTCTACTGATGTTTAGCTCTAGCACCTAGCAGGTTAGACCATGCAGACCTCCCAAACCAAGTCAAATTGTGGCAGCAAATACATGGAAGGCGATCCCTGTCATCTTGAAAAACACCTTTCATAAGGTTCCACCTAGGTACTATTTGTTTAAAATGGAGTTATCTTGAAATCAAGGGAGACTTGTCATGAATAAAGAACCAGTTTAGAGACAGAAAAACAAAAGGTAGAAATGAACTGGCACTTCTTTGGAGGGAGACATGTCAACAACTGAGTTCCCATAAAACTGTCACTTAGGACCAGTTTATAAATGATCTGGACAAGGGTCCGGAACAACCTCTGGGGTGGCGGATGATCCAGATTTCTAGTTGATAAGGATGGATTTCAGAAGATATTTTAAAGAGTGTATTAAATAGACAAAAACATTGGTGCATTTTAATGTGAGCAAGTGCAAGGCAAGAAATACATCCAGGGAAAAAATTATCACAAACTTCCAGGCATATGAGATCTGAGTGATCAGTTACAACCCAGAAGAGTTCCCTGGGATTAAATGATATACTCCACTAACAGAAAAACTATCTCAGGGTCAGCTAGTCCAACTTGTCATCCGAAGCCACTGCTTCCTTTCATTGCAGCCTTAGTACATGGACACTGCGCCTTTGCTTTCATGGTGAAGAATGCATCATCCCTAAAGGGAGCTCCTTCTTTTTCAGACAATTCAATGTTTAGAAAGCTGTCCTCTGTGTGGAGGCACCCCCAGCCTTTTCCTTAGGTACCTCAAGTGTTCCAGGAAGACAGAGAAGGGCGATTCTCACCCCTCTTCCACACAAACGTCACTCAAATTTGAAGGACTAAACCGCTCCCTGTAAATCTTTTTCTTTTTTAATCAGGTTAAACATTTCGCATGTCTTCTATATTTTGTCTGGAACCATCTAAGTGACCTAATTATCCCAGCTGCTTTTCTATTGGTGACTAAGCTCTTAGTTGCTTCTGTCCTCTGCCCAGGACTGAATTTAGTACTTTAGGTATGATGTGATCAGTGCTCTATGAAAGGGGATCTGGTTCTGGGGGGTTCCTTTTTTTTTCTAACAGCTTTATTTAAGTATAATTTATATACCATAAAATGTATGTTTTTAAAGTGTATGATTCAGTGGTTTTTAGTATATCTACAGAGTTGTACAACCATTACCACTTCTAGAACATTTGCATCATTCCCAAAAGAAATTCTGTACCCATTAGCAGTCACTACTTACTCCCCAGCCTCTGGCAACCACTGATCTGCTTTCTGTCTCTATGGATTTGCCTGTTCGGGACGTTTCATATAAATGGGCTGACACAATATGTGACCTTTTGGGACTGGTTTCTTTCACTCAGCGTAATGTTTTCAAGGTTCATTAATGTTGTAACATGTATCAGAACTTCATTTCTCTTTATTGATGAATACTACCCCACAATATGGATACATCACATTTTGTTTATCAGATGATGGACATTTGGGTTGTTTCCACTTTTTTTTGGCTATTGTGAATGTTATTATGAATATTCATATACAAGATTTTGTGTTGTCATGTGTTTTCATTTCTTTTGGATATATACTTAGGAGGGGAATTGCTGGGTCATATGGAAACTCCATGTTTAACCTTTTGAGGAACTGAAAACTGTTTCCCATCAAGCCTGCACCATTTTACAATTCTACCAGTTACATATAAAAGTTCCAATTCTTCCACATCCACTCCAACACTCACTATTTTGATAACATCCATCTTTTTGATAATAGTCATGATAGTGTGTGTGAAATCACTTTTATTTGCGTTGTCCTAAAGACTATATTGATGTTGAGCATCTTTATGTGCTTATGTTCCATTTGCATATCTTCTTTGGAAAAATGTCTATTCAAGTCCTTTGTCCTTTAATAATTGAGTTATTGTTTTTTTATTATTGTGTGTAAGCATTTCTATGTATTCTGGATACTGGACTCTTATCAGATACAGGATTTGAAAATATTTCTCCCATTCTGTGGGCTGTCTTCACTTTTTTTTTTAAAAGATTTTTATTTATTTGAGAGAGAGACAGAGCTAGCGAGAGAGAGCACAAGAGTGGGGAGGAGAGGGAGAAGCAGGGAGCCCAACGTGTAGCTCAATCGCAGGACCCCAGGATCACAACCCGAGCTGAAGGCAGACGCCCAACCGACGGAGCCACCCAGGCGCCCCATCTTCACTTTCTTGATAGTGCCCTTTGCAGCACTAAAATTTTTAACTTTGATGAAGCCCAATTTATCTGTTTTTTCTTTTGTCACTTGTGCTTTTGGTGTCATCTAAGAAATCGTTACCTAATCCAAGATCATGAACTTTACGCTTATGTTTCCTTCTAAGAGTTTTTTTCATAGTTTTACCTCTTACATTTAGGTCTTTGATCCACTTTGAGTCCATTTTTTTATGATTGAGGTAGGGGTCTGACTTCATTTTCGTGCATTTGAATATCCAATTGTCTAAGCACCATGTGCCGAAAAGACAATTCTTGAATGATCTTGGCCCCCTTTGTTGAAAATCAATTGATATAATGGGGACTCACTTCTTGTAATGATACTGGACATTTGTTTTCTCGTCCTGTTGACTCATACTGATTTTATGGTCAACTAAACCCTCTCAGTGTTTCATAGGTGTTGCTATTAAGCCAATTCTCCCCAGTCCTGCCCCTGTGCAGGTGGTAATTGTGAACCAGATAATAGACTTTATCTTATTGCTCTTAAATGTCACCTTTTCAGTTGGCCATTCCTGAGGGTTTTAGGATACAGAGTCTGATGTCCCTTCCAGGTTTGTATCACTTACATCATCAATTTTTCAGATTGGTCATGGAATATTTAATAAACTTCATATCAGGCAGCTGGTCTAGGTGTGAATAAGACAAGGCACCTGCCTTTTTGGAGAAGGCATAGAGAAGACAGATAATACAGAAGTAAGCTAATAAGATAATTTCAAATAGTGAGGTTCTTCAATAATTAGTCATTTAGGAGAATACCTTTTTTTCATTTTTTAATTTAAATTTAATTAACATATAATGTGTTATTGGTTTCTGACGTAGAGGTCAGTGCTCATTACATCACGTGCCCTCCTTAATGTCAATCACTCAGTTACCACATCCCCCAACCCCCTCCCCTCCATCAACCCTCAATTTGTTTCCTGAGATTAAGAGTCTCTTACGGTTTGTCTCCCTCTCTGATTTCATCTTGTCTTGTTTTTTTCTCTCTTCCCCTATGATCCTCTGTTTTGTTTCTTAAATTCCACATATGAGTGAGCTCATGTGATAATTATCTTTCTCTGATTGACTTATTTTGCTTAGCATAATACCCTCTAGTTCCATCCACGTCATTGCAAATGGCAAGATTTCATTTTTTTGATGGCTGAGTAGTATTCCATTGTATATATATATATACCACATCTTTTTTATCCATTCATCTGTCGATGGACATCTGGGCTCTTTCTCCAGTTTGGCTATTGTGGACATTGCTGCTATAAACACTGGGGTGCAGGTGCCCCTTCGGATCATTACATTTGTATCTTTGGGATAGATATCCAGTACTGCAATTGCTGTGTTGTAGGGTAGCTCTGTTTTCTACTTTTTGAGGAACCTCCATTCTGTAGGAGAATCCCTTTAATCTGTAATTTCTTTTAGTTGCAATTACGGCTTCACTGTCATCTTAGAAGCCAGTCATGTCTCAATGTCATTGCTTAAGATTTTTTTCAGTGAGTGCTGTACTTTGAGAGGTGCCCTCCTTATATCTGATGCCGACAGCAAGGAGAACACCCCCTTTGGTACCACTCAAAGGGTAATACCACAGGGATGGCTGGGCCTCAAGACTCACCCAACACAGTCTTGCTTTGGGTTCTGGAAGAATACATTGCAATCCTAAAATGACTCCTTCAACTTGTTATACTTGAGAGGGTCTGCTAACACTGCTGTCACTTTTTTCTAGATAAATATTAACTGTCTGAGGTTTTGGTCCCCAAATCTTTCACCAGCAGCCACAGCATGATATTCATGTTCTTTCTCTCTGTGAAAACTGCCATCTTGCAGAAGTTTGTAGAGTCAAAGGAGAACAATATTTGAGTTAGAAGGAAGTTCTATTGAAGCTAATGAAAATGAAATGTACCAGCAGGAAAACCTTTTCCTGAACCTCTATCACCTTTGAGGTGAAATTTTATCAATACTGATGAAAAGCAGCCTTATCCCCAGTGCTAAAAACAGTGCCTGACATATCCTACACATATTTGTTGAATCAGTGAGTGAACCAAGGAAAAATTCTGCATGGTTCAAAACCTTGGCCTCTTCTGTAGGTTCTTTTTTGTCCATGAGACTTTAAAAATGTTCATGTGCATATCAAACTTTCTGGGTTTTTGTTGTTGTTGCTCAGTTTTGTTTTTTAATTCCGTCTTGGTCAATGAACCATTGACTGCTCCCAAGGCTCTGAGGAGGTATTATTGACTGCCTGGAAGCTTTTGTACCTCTAGACAATCTCATTCTATAAGATTACTGGACACTACTAATGATCTCTTCTGACCAGCCTCCTCTGCATGCCTTTGATTCTTTTCTTTCTGGCTTACATATTTACTTCAGCAATTTTCTTCAAGAAAAGAGAGCTCCAACCACTGGTTTCTATTTGATTGATAGGTCATCTCATCAGTGCAACTGTGAGTAACATACAGGTCCTGTTATAGATCATATAAAGGGCGTGGTAGCAGGAAGCTGATAAGGCTGGACTGTGATATTTCAGTATAAATATTTTGTTCAACACAAAATCTCTCTATTGCCACTCATCTTTCTTGTCTGCCATTTTGCTTCCATGCACACAAGGAGAAGTCAGATTTAATATTCATCATTTCAACTGATTCCATGGAAACAATAGTGATTTCTAAGATGAAAAAGAATTATGGATGCATGCTGATCATATTTCTTGGCTGCAAAAACCAAAATTCTGACTCATCAAATTAAATTACCCATTAAAATACAGGCCAAATACGTATACTCTGCATTCAGGTACTGATGTCTATCAGATGGAAAAGGAATGAGATAATATTGCAAAAGAATAATTTACTCCCCTGTTCTCATGGGCAGAAAGAGAGGATGTATTTCTAGGCTCACTATTAATTTATTAAGCCCGCACAAGATGTGAATTAAATTGCCCTTATCCTTTGTTTTCCATAAGACTATCTGAGATGCATGTTTTATGTTCCCAAAGTGAGCATTTTATTCTTTCTCTTGTGAGAGGGGCACTGAGGTCCAAAAGGAGGGCCCTGCAAGCCTCAGAACAGGTTCCAGAGAGCACAGCACTTTGGGACAACATCCGCTGGAAGCAACGCATTTATGGCAGTGATTTTGCTCTGTGGATTAGAATGGCAGACTCCTAGACCCTCTATTCTGTGGCTTCCAATTTCTGTTTTGGGGATATGGGGTTATGGAGGAGCAGGAGGCAAGTGAGGGAGTAAGGCAAGACATGCCTTGACTCCCACCTTCCAGAGACTTGGTAAGATTGGTCTAATCCTGCATTCCTCAAACCTTCCTGCACATTGGACTCCCTTAGAGAATTTTTAAAAGTAATATAGATGTCCGGCTCCACTCCAGACTAATTAAATCAGAATCTCTGAGATGGGCCTTGGGCATTGATATTTCTAAAACTTCCCAGGAGACTCTAATGAATGGCCTGGGTTAAGAACTTTTTTTTTTTTTTAAGATTTTATTTATTTATTTGACAGAGAGAGAGAGCACGAACAGAAGTGGAGGGGCAGAGGGAGAGAGAGAAGCAGACTCCCCGCTGAGCTGGGAGCCCGATGCAGGGCTTGATCCCAGGACCCTGGGATCATGACTCGAGCTGAAGGCAGATGCCCAACCGACTGAGCCACCCAGGTGCCACTGAGTTAAGAACTACTAATTCTGTTTCAGAGGTTGACAGATGAGGAACTTCTAGTGACTCCTTTCAGAGGGTCTTTTTTGATATCATATAACTCTTTTATCTCTTTTAAACAGTAGGAATAGGGGCATTAAACCAAGTCACATGACATATTGGAATTATGGGAGTTTTATCCTTTTTTTTTTAAGATTTTATTTATTTATTTGGTAGAGAGAGACACAGCGAGAGAGGGAACACAAGCAGAGGGAGTGGGAGAGGGAGAAGCAGGCTTCCCGCCGAACAGGGAGCCCGATGCGGGGCTCCATCCCAGGACACTTAACGACTGAGCCACCCAGGCGCCCCTATATCCTTTTTTTTTAAAAAAAGATTTTATTTATTTATTTATTTGAGATAGAGAGAGAGAACAAGTCGGGGGAGAATCAGAGGCAGAGGGAGAGAGAATCTGAAGCAGAGTCCACGCTGAGTGCAGAGCCGGATGTGGGGCTTGATCTCATGACCCTGAGATCATGACCTGAGCCTAAATCAAGAGTCAGATGCTTAACCAACTGAGCTACCCAGGTGCCCCAAAAGATCCATATCCTTCTGCCCAGCCTGTTTCTGAAATATTTCTTTCCCTCTGTAGTGTGAAAGGAAATCAGATCACTTAAAAAGAAATCAACAACTCACAGAAGGACTTAGTTCATCTGAGACCCTCTATCCTTGAATCACCCAAAGACATCTTCCCTTAGTCTTCTAGCATCTGGAGCCAAAGTATTCAAGACGACATTTACCATTCTTAAACACTGTAACTGATACTGATTGCTCACAGGAAACTTATTATGTCAGGACCTAATCCACAGAAGGAGTTTTTGGACAGATGTCTAATTGCATGTCCAGAAAACTTCCACTAATTCATTTTGAGTCATTTAAATTGTTTTTGTTCATAATAAAGCTATTTCAAGCAAAATAGTTACATTTTTGGCATTGGTCTCTGTTCTGTATCCTTAAGATTGCATGTCTGTTCCTAAAATCTGAAAACAAGAACTCAAAAGTCTATTCAAACTGGGATTATAATATTCATCAGTTTTATCTACTAGAGGAGCTTTCTATTAGATTCAACATGGAAGGCATGTGCTGTCAGGAACAATACCTAAGTGCCAGATCAGCAAGATTTGTTACTTGCTGTTACTCACTGTCAGCTTCCTCTGTTGGTTTGGTTTATCTGCCTCAGGGAAAACGAAGAAAGACCAATTAAAACTGCTTAAACTTGATCGCACTTCCATTTTTAATTTGCAAAGGCATTCCATACTCTTTAAATAACTCCAGTAGTTAAAGCCTCTCTGAACACTTTTAGCTAATGTAAGAGCCTTCTTGACAGAGACAGGTTTAAGTAGAAAATATATGTATGAAATGTCTTAAGTCCAACTATGGTCTTCCCATCATTCCATAAATCTTGCATGAACAGAAGGGCTATTACTCAGGGCTATTGTGAGAAGACATTCGAATATTCCATTGCTCTGTGACAACACTATTCATGAATACAGCACCACTTATTCATTTAATTATTTCCTGGGTAGATATCCATTGGTTCCTACTATGTGTTGCTCTGTGCTAGGCATCGGGGACACAATGGGAAACCAGAGTGGAACTCATGAGACGTATACTTTAGCGGGAGGATAAAGTGGAACAGAGACTTGGCAGCCTAAACAACTAGGTTATAGATTTTGTTTTGCTACATACTCTGTAGCTCAAGGGTACCCATGCCCTTCACAAAGGGAAGGAGGATGCGAGTCATGCAGAGCAGACCTGACCTCCAGCCTGCAGTCTGAAGGGCAGCCGTGTCAAAGTGAGCCTGGATTGGTGGACCCCACAGCCAGCCTGCGTATGAGTGAAAATGAGTGAGAATACATAACTGCTATTTAAGCCACTGACCCTGGAATGGTTTGCCACTCAGCCTTGTGCCAAGTTACCTAATAGTTGTTGTGCAGTTTTGTATTTTAGTTTTCCACGTACACAGGTCCATTCCTTCCAGTGGCCAGCAGCCATACCGTCTTGATCTTTGTATTCTTTAGTGACTTAGTCCATTTCTTGTGCAGAGTGGGCACTCTATACATTTTTGTTGGTTCCAGTTGGATAACAATTTACTAAGGTTTAAAATCAACACAGGGAGCCATTAGTTAGTGATGTCTTGATTATCATCAAAGACTACCTAATGTGTTCCCTGTGGTGGTACCAAAACAATGTGACAAGCTTCCATGGCATACTTCCAGGAAAGATCAGAGTAACAATAGCTACTGATTAGTATACAAATAACTCTTAGTTGCTAGGCCAATAATGGCAGGGTTACTCTTTTCAAAATGTGACACAGGTCAATTATCACAAAGCTGAAAGGAGCTAGGACAAAGGAACTCCTACTTGTCTTATAAAGAGCAGATTTGGGGATCTCTGACATATACTCAAAAGGTTGCTTGCTTCTAAAGATCTTCTTTGGAGGCATTTTCTTCCTTTTCACCAAGGATTTTGGCTAGTTCGTGGCTGTTTAACTTAAAAGAGGTTTGTTTATCACTCTGTTTTTAGGCGATGTGTTAGAAGTTGAGGGCTGGGAGAAAGCAGGTCACTGTTGAAGCTGGCAGAAGTAGGTCCATGAGAAACGAGCAGACTCTGTATTGAGAAGTGGGTCCGCCTTCCAGCCCAGACTGGCTTCCACATAACCAATCGTGTGACTTCAGGAAATCAGTTAGCTTACTTGACACGGAAGGCACTAATATTGATGGGAGGTCGTCAATCAGTCTATACGCATTGTCTCAGTTCATCCTCACACTAATACCCTGGGGAAAGGGAGGAGATTTAAAGATGTTGATTTGTCCAAGGTCACACCGCTATTAAATGGCAAAACCAGGGTCTGAATTCACCTAAAATCCATGCTTTCCCTAGGACACCAATGCCTCGAATATCAGCCGTATCCCAAGTTGTGCCTAAGGTCGGCCAGCCCCCTGTACGAGCAGATTTATACTTCTGTGTCCCACCTCCATTTTAAGCCAGCCTCTAAGTCCCGGCTGCCAAACCACTTCTGCTTTTCTTCCTTTTTCCTCCTACCTGTTCCCCAAGTTTCACAGCCCAGGTCATGCAGGTTATAAGAGAACTTCCAAAGTTCCTTTTTATAAATGTTTGCACATAGGAGATGCTAAAGTATGAGGTGAATTTTCAAGACTGTTTTACGGAACAATCTCTGTGTTGTGGCCACAGGAACTTGCAATGTGAAAGTCTTCCCGCACTAGTCCAGAATGTTCCATTTCGGGAACTCAGCATGGAGGACGCTAAGTAGCTGGGTAAGGAAGGGAATCATTCTCCTGCTGCCCGTGGTCTTTCCCCCTTAATCGTAGCAGTGGCAGAAAAAGCTGCCAAAGCCAAGGGGAGGTGGGGGGACCGAGAGAAAGCTCCTCTCATTCCCCTCAGTGATAAAATAGAAATAGCAGGAAGGACTGTTTCCAGGGCTCCGCTTTCTCATCTAGAAGGTAAAACTGAAAAGCTGGGACCAAAGCCCTGCTGTTAGCCATTGAGAAGGTTAACCAGCAACTGCCCTTTGGTTAGTCTCATCAATCTCAGTCATGCAGCCAGTCACCAAGGGAGTCAGTCATCAGTCAGCCAACCAGGCAGTCAGCCTGGCCTGGGCCAGGTGGAGGTCAAGCATTTACAACACCAAGGCTGATTTCCAAGGGCTCCTCTACGAGGCCCTGCCTGGGCACCATGCACGTAGTATGCCCACCATCCACCCCTCTTGTATCACTTGGTACGCTGTTAACTGTGATGGTGGCTCAACTGCTTACACCTCTTACAGACTACGTGCTCTGTGAGGGAGGAAGCACTTTCTTTTCTACTCTTTGCTTTCTAGCCAGAACCTAACACAAGAGCCTGGCCTGAAATACTGCTTAAACAGAGATTAGCAAATTAAGTGTTAAATCTTGAGGAAACTAATTTTACTTTGGAATGCTGTGCTAACTTTAGGGAAATAGAAAGAGGAAGAAGCTTGAGATTCCTTTGTATAAAAAGGAAGGAAAATGCAAATGTCACAGTCTGAATATCTTAGGCATGCTAAATGAAAGCAAGGAATGGGGAAGGCCTGGAAGATTGGGTAGAGAGGGATACAAGTGTTCACAGATGCTTTGTAGTAGAAGTTGCACAGGGGTTTAATTGTCTGCTTAATAAAAATATATGGATATTTACATTGTTAACCATATTCCGTGATGTACCTAGAGGTATTCAGAAAATTTTTCTCCAAAGGCATACTAAAATGAGAGAAATACATATTTGGTTAAAAATTAGGAGAACTTGTTTAGAATTGCTTAAAACTTTTTAATACCCATTTTAACAATGTATATGATGATTTATTATGTTTTTGTAACCAAACTGACTAAGCAGTTTTTGGACACTAAAAGATGCCCTGCATCGTTCCTGATTTATAGTTTCTAGAACTATCATTATTATTTAGCGTTTATAGTCCAGTGGGAGACCCCTTAACATGCTAGCTTGGTCAGTTAATCAAAAAGGTTTAATAAGGAGCAAAATAATAAAAAGGCTAAATATGGACCTTACAATATTTTATTTTTATTTTATTTTTTTTAAAGATTTATTTAGAGAGAGAGAGAGGAAGCACAAGCACGTGAGAGTGTGAGGGGAGATTGGGGGAGGGGCAGAGGGAGAGAGAATATCAAGCCGACTCTGCTCTGAGCGCAGAGCCTGACACAGGACTCTATCTCATGACCTTGAGATCATGACCTGAGCTGAAATCAAGACTCGGATGCTTAACTCACTGAGCCACCCAGGCGCCCCTTTATATGTTTTATTTTTAATTCAAAATCAAGAGCTTAGAGTAAAGGCTTACTTATTAGGAACATAGATTCTGAAGTCAAACTGCCTGGTGTGTCACTTATTAGCTGTGTGATCTCAAGCACATTACTTTCTCTCTGTCTCGATTTCCTCATCTGTAAAATGGGAATGAAAAGTTGTGTACCTCTCAGGACTGTTGTGAGGGTTAGCTAGCAAATGAAAACAAAGTAAAAACAAATTAGGACAGGTCCTGGTGTGGGGTGATCTCTTAATAAGTGTTCATTATTGTTACATAAACCATGAACTGTATAAAGTATTAGTTAAAAGAACTTAAAGACATTTACCAAGCAAGAGAAGTACATAACTTAAAGATTTTTCCAGCTTTTTATATGTTTTGTAGCACCTAGTATGTCATCAGTTGTTAAAACAAATTGCCTTTTTCAAAGCAATTAAGTTTTTATAAAAATAATGCATTTTGACACTTTTCAACTTGTATGTACACTTTCTACAGTGTTCTCTCTCTTACAGCTAATCTGAGAATATATTTGCTATTAGGAAGAGTGGATTCCTTTTGTCCACATCCCCAAACTACCCTCTCCCACTTTTTTTTAAAAATGTTTTATTTATTTATTCATGAGAGTCAGAGAGAGAGAGGCAGAGGCAGAGGGAGAAGCAGGCTTCCCGCCGAGCAGGAAGCCCGATGCGGAACTCGATCCCAGGACCCTGGGATCATGACCCGAGCTGAAGGCAGTCGCTTAACCAACTGAGGCACCCAGGCGCCCCTACCCTCTCCCACTTTTTGAAAAAGGGCAAGCTTTCCTCCATGTTTCTATAAATTGCCCCAGTGTGGCAAAAGCTCCAGGATGGTAACTGAGGAGTCAATTAGAAAAATTAGTGTTGGTGTCACTTAAAAACAAACAAACAAAAAAAGTGAATGACTCTGAGTATTGGATTAAAAAAATTCTTTTGAAATTCAAGTGGTTTCGAATTCTCTAGTTTTAAGAAAACTGAAGGAAAATCTAGTCAAATTAGATCATTAAAAATAGTTTTTGATGGATATGGTACTATGTGATATTTGGCATTTCTCACTCTTGAAAACAGTTCAAATAATTGAGTGACACGATATTATAGAGCTTCTTCCATCTCCATTTACCTGTCCATGTGTACAAGTTTTTTTCAGTGCTAACATTAAAAATGAAAAATAGGAGTAACATTAATACTGAATAGTGTCTTATTCTCGTAATATGTATCTTCATCCACAGATAAATACATTTTTAAAAAAGCCTTCCAACCCATTAAGAGATGTTTTTATAATTTATTTTATTTTTAATGTTTCAAGTTTTTTTTAAAGATTTTATTTATTCATTTGAGACACAAAGATACAGAGAGAGAGAGAGAGAGAGAGAGCATGAGTAGGGGGAGAGGCAGAGGGAGAGGGAGAAGCAGGCTCCCCGCTGAGCAGGGAGCCCGATGCGGGGCTCTATCCCAGGACCCTGGGATCATGACCTGAGCTGAAGGCAGACGCTTAACCATCTGAGCCACCCAGGAACCCCAATGTTTCAAGTTTTAATTTAAATTCTAATATTTAACAGATAGTATAATATTAGTTTCAGGAGTAGAATTTAGTGATTCATCATTTACATACAACACCTAGTGCTCATCACAGCAAGTGCCCTCCTTAATGCCCATCACCTGTTTAATCCATCCCCAGCCCCCTCCCCTCCAGCAACTCTCAGTTTGTTCTCTATAGTTAAGAGTCTCTTATGGTTTGCCTCTCTCTCTGTTTTTATCTTATTTTATTTTTCCTTCCCTTCCCTTATGATCATCTGCTTTGTTCCTTAAATTCCACATATGAATGAAATCATATGGTATTTGTCTTTCTCTGACTTACTTAGCTTAGCATTATATACCCTAGGTCCAACTACATCACTGCAAATGGCAAGATTTCATTCTTTTTGATGGCTGAGTAATATTCCATTGTATATATATATACACCACATCTTCTTTATCCATTCACCTGTCGCTGGGCTCCTTCCATAATTTGACTGTTGTTGATAATGTTGCTATAAACATCGAGGTGCATGTGCCCCTTTGAACCAGTATTTTGTATCCTTTGGGTAAATACTTAGTAGTGCAAATACTGGATTGTAGGGTAGTTCTATTTTTAACTTTTTGAGGAACCTCCATACTGTTTTTCAGAATGATTGTACCAGTTTGCATTCCTAACAACAGCAAAAGAGGGTTCCCCTTTCTCCACATCCTCACCAACATCTGTTGTTTCCTATGTTGTTAATTTTAGCTATTCTGACAGGTAGTTATCTTGTAGTTTTGATTTGTATCTCCGTGATGATGAGTGATGTTGAGTATCTTTTCATGTGCCTGTTATCCTTCTGTATGTCTTCTTTGGAAAAATGTCTATTCATGTCTTCTGCCCATTTCTTAACTGGATTATTTGGTTTTTGGATGTTGAGTTTGGTAAGTTCTTTATAGATTTTGGATACTAACCCTTCATCAGATATGTCATTTGCAGATATCTCATCCCATTCTGAAGGTTGCCTTTTAGTTTTGTTGGTTGTTTCCTTCACTGTGCAGAAACTTCTATCTTGATGAAGTCCCAATAGTTCATTTTTGCTTTTGTTTCCCTTACCTTTGGAGACATGTTTAATAAGAAGTTGCTAAGGCTGATGTCAAAGAGGTTGCTACCTGTGTTCTCTAGGATTGTGATAGTTTCCTGTCTCACATTTAGGTCTTTCATCCATTTTAAATTTATTTTTGTGTATGGTGTAAGAACATGGTCCAATTTCATTCTTTTGAATGTTGCTGTGCTGTTTTCCCAACACCATTTGTTGAAGAGACTGTCTTTTTCCCATTGGATATTCTTTCTTCCTTTGTCATAGATTAATTGCCCATATAGTTGTGGGTCCAGTGCTGAGTTCTCTATTCTGTTCCATTGATGTATGTGTCTGTTTTTGTGCCAGTACCATACTGTCTTGATGAGTACAGCTTTGTAATATAACTTGAAGTCCAGAATTGTGATGCCTCCAGGTTTGCTTTTCTTTTCCAAGATTGCTTTGGCTATTTGGGGTCTTTTGTGGTTACATAAATTTTAGGATTGTTTGTTCTATCTCTGTGAAAAACGCTGGTGGTATTTTGACAGGGATTGAATTAAATGTGTAGATTGCTTTGGGTAGTATAGACATTTTAACAATATTTGTTCTTCCAACCCATGAGCATGGAATGTTTTTCTATTTCTTTGTGTCATCTTCAATTTCCTTCATAAGTGTCTTATAGTTTTCAGAGTACAGATCTTTTACCTCTTTGGTTCAGTTTTTTCTAGGTATCTTATGGTTTTCGGTGTAATTATAAATGGGATCAATTCCTTGATTTCTCTTTCTGCTGCTTCATTACTGGTGTATAGAAATGCAACAGATTTCTGTATGTTGATTTCATATCCTGCGACTTCACTGAGTTCATGTATCAGTTCTAGTAATTTTTGGGTTGAGTCTTTTGGGTTTTCTACACAGAGTGTATTAATGAACGAAAGAATAAGAACCATATGATCCTCTCAATAGATGCAGAAAAAGCATTTGACAAAGTACAGCATCCATTCTTGATAAAAACCCTCAACAAAGTAGGGATAGAGGGAACATACCTCAACATCATAAAGGCCATATACCAAAGACCCACAACTAATATCATCCTCAATGGGGAAAAACTGAGAGCTTTTCCTCTACAGTCAGGAACAAGACAGGGATGTCCACTCTCACCACTGTTACTTAACATAGTACTGGAAGTCCTAGCCTCAGCAATCAGACAACAAAAAGAAATAAAAGGTATCCAAATCAGCAAGGAAGAAGTCACACTTTCATAGTTGCAGATGACGTGATACTCTATGTAGAAAACCCAAAAGACTCCACCAAAAAATTGCTAGAACTGATACATAAATTCAGTAAAGTCGCCAGATACAAAACCAACGTACAGAAATCTGTTGCATTTCTATAAACCAAGGAATATGCAAGGATATTCACTTGCATATCAAATTTTTAATGGAAACGTGTTGTATTGGTCAAATGTGGGCTACTAATAATTGTAAGTGTAACTTATGCTAGAAAAAAACATGTTAAGCACTCAGAATCATATGGTCACAGGAAACATAAAATATTTTAATTGAAATTTATTAGTATATTTTCATTGTAGAGAAATATGGTAGGGTGATCAACAAAAACCTTTAAAACCTAAATATATTACATTAGGATAAAGTTCTGTGGAGAAAGTGGTGTAGAAACTGAGTTAAAAAGAAAAGGAACAAGTAAAATTTCTGCCAGTTAAAAATAAGTTAGTTTGTGTATTAAAAAAATGTATGATGGTGGCTATCAAATCTCTACGGTATTTAGATTCCACTGGATAATTTAAAAGTGATGCAATGGTTTTTATTAAAATATCAATGCTATTATTTAAATTACTATCTAAATATAATATTACTATTTAAACCTATAATGTAAAATTGAAGATGCCGACTTTAACATGTGTGAGAGGGTGCATAGTTTTCAAAATTCTTGTAGAGAATTCACGAATAAGAAGTTTTGAAGACCCTTACCTAGAGAGTAGCCGGTAGCTTTGAGTTTTAAGTATCAGAATGAAAACACTATTTAATCCAAGGAGTCAGTCAATAGATGTTCTATCATTCTAAAGTTTCAAAAGACCTTTATCATCATCACTTAGTTATTAATGAGGTGAATGCTATTTGGTGGTGACTCACATACTGATTCTTATCAGCTTTTCTACTTTCAAAACCATTGTAAGCCCTTAGGTGGAATGACATTATATTTATGCATGTACCTCAAAATGCGGCTGCTTTGGAGATTCTTAGAAGGGATTACTTTTTAATAATATTTTATCATCATCAATAATTATCTTGTGTGATGTTTCATCACAAGAATTTTCATTTTTCCTCTTCCATGCAAGTCAAAGTACTTTATCTACTGTATTCATTTGGTCTTTGAAAAAAAAAGTCTGATGACACATGTAAGAGGAAGTCAGAGAGGGGTTAAATGATATTTCTTTTTTTTTTTAAGATTTATTTATTTGAGAGAGAGAGCACATGAGCAAGAGGAGGGCCAAAGGCAGAGTGAGAGAGAATCTCAAGCAGACTCGCTGTTGAGCACGGAGCCTGACACGGGGCTCGATCCCATGACGCTGAGATCATGACCTGAGCCCAAATCAAGAATTGGCTGCTTAACCGACTGAGCCACCCAGGAGCCCCAATTGATATTTCTTTAGGGAGTCAAGGATGGTGTCAATAATAAATCAAATAAAATCAATAAGTTTTCTCATTTATAAAAACATTCTATGTGTAGAATAGCAAGGCCATATTAATGACTCACTATTCCTTTTCCAAGCTGATGTTGGGTTTGGCTTCATTCAACCATGTGCAAATACATATACCTATGTATATGGACATGACAAACAACTATCTGCAAAATGACAAATATAAACACATATCTGCAAAATGGCATTTCCCAGGCCTCCCTCAAATTTAATTTTATACACTCTCCTTGGCTGTCTTCATCCATTATCATGGCTCTATCTCTCAATGCTCACTAATGATTCCTCCAAATACCTCTTCTGTCCAGAACTTCTACAACCGGCGTCCTGTGGGCCACACTGGAACCTTTGTCCAAATGGTTGTAAAAGCCAAAAAACTGGGAGTTGTCCAAGGCTCATTCCTCTTCTTGACCCTTTTACCCAACTGATCCAAAGTTGTATTGATTTTACTTCAGAAATAACCTAAAATCCTTCTCCCATTCTGATTTTTTACCACTACTGCCCAATATAGTCCCTTATTTCCTCTCTACTGGGTCCATCCTCCCGAAACAATAGCCACTTATACTGGTCTCCCTGCCGTAGTCTCCACTCCATTTAATCCATTCTCCACAAAGCCATCCAAGCAATGTCTTCAGAAGTTAATTGCAATCATGTCATTCCAGGCCTGAAAACTTTTCAGTGGTTCTCCACTGTTTATAATTTAAATTCACATTTCTAAGTGTGGTTTCTAAAACCCTTCATGATTCTGCCCTCTGTCTACTTTTAGAGCAATGCCTCCTGCCCTTCACCCTGGCCGTCTGATCCTCTTGCCTTTCTCTGAGTACACCGTACTTGCTTTCATTCACCCATTCAACTGTTTATCAAGTGCTTCCTCAGGGCCAGGCACTAGTTAATGCATGGGATTTCCAGCAAGAGATGACCAAGTCTCTGCCCTAACAGAGGTTACATTCTGGACTTTTTCATACTCTGTTCCTTTGCACTATCCAGTTTTCCTTCTGGGATGCCAATTTCCCACCCCTCATCTGCCTGGCAAATCCTACTCTACTTCAGGACTCAGCCTATTCAGTAGATATCTTGCAAGGTTACCTGGACCTCTCATTCACATCTAGCAGTTGGATATTCCTGCCTCAGGAAATGAACTTGAGGAGGGCATGGGCTTTCCTTGGGCACAGCTGCATGCTTAGTGCCTAGAACTGTGCCGGGCATATAGTGAGCTTTTAATGAATATTTATCAAATAAATCATACCTACCAAAATCCCTGCCCAGTTACGTGCTTCTGTTCTGAGACCACAAGCTGTGAGTTCCTAATGGTCAGAAACGTATCTAATTCACCTGTTTACCTCCACTGCTTACCACAGTACCTGCCATGCTGTTAGCAACAAATAATGGCGGATCTAGGCCTTCCAGATTTACATGAGAAAACAAAACAACAACAACAAAAAAACCCAATGCCCTGGGGAAGATATTGTGATGAACGTGCTATCTAATCCCTGGGGTGGAAAGGGGAGTGGGGTATAAATGTTACATCCAGAACTCTAGAAATAAGGCATGCTGTTTGTGTTGCAAAGTGGCAGAGAGACACATATAAATATGACTGATTTTAAAATGTTGGTGTACTTATGTATTTAACGAGAGGTTCCAGCAAAATGCTGTGGTAGCAGGGTAGGAGGGTACTTGGGAAGGTTTCCTGGAAGAAAAGCCAGCCCTTGAAGGGCTTCCTTAGGTTAGCATTGCCAGATAAAACATGGGGCTGCCAGTTAAATTTGAATTTCAGTTACAAGAACAAGAACTTTGTTTAAGTATGCCCCATGTGATATTTGGAATACACTTACACTGAAAATGCCTTCATTGTTTATCTAAAAATCAAATTTAACTGGGCTTCCTGTATTTTTATTTACTAAATTTGGCAACTCCTCCTCCGGTATATGGAATAGCAGCTTGAGAACAAGAAGGGCAGGGACAGGAAAGCACAGAGAGAACGGCTAGTTGTCCAACACAGTTGTAGCCTCATGGGTTTGGGGGACAGAGAATAGAGGAAGTTATGAGAGATACTGCTGGGGAAGTAATTGGGCCAGATCACAGAGCCTTTAGAATGACCTTGATTTGTCAAAGAAAAAAAATATGATGTCATCCTGGGAACTTATGTTCAGCAATGAAACAGAGACTATATCCTTTATGAAAGTCAGAGTGTACACATAAATTTTTATGCACATAACTCATGCCTCCTTGGGGACTTACTGTTAACACATTATATGAATTCTAAATACATCGGGAACCATACAGAGCTTGCTTTTAAATGGAAAGAGATATATTTTCAGGAAGTTAAATGTTTACATGTAAACAAGAACAGCTATTGGCAATACTGAACATTAAATGCTTTTCTAAACAAATTTCTAATGTAGATAGTGATTTATAGACATTAAATTAGGATGAAACAAGCAGGGAAAGAATCAATAAGTTATGGTCTTGTTTATCCACTAAGTGTTGGTTTAAGTAAGATTTTTAAATCATGTATTTAGAAAATGAGCACATAGAATATTGGTCCTCTGAATCACATAAAATTAATGATTAAAAAATTAACACATATTTATTATTTATTAGATACCCTACCAGTACAGAACCTCTTACTTGAAAACAAATCATTCAGATTAACAACTGATAAAGACAGATTAGTGATTTGTTTTTTTCTACTGTATAAATATCAATATTTGCATTTTTCAATGCTTGCAATTTAGCTCTGAAAAAGAATTCATATGCCATATTTAGAAATCATTTAAAAAAATCTAAGCATTGAGAAATATTTTCTGTGATTTTTTAAAAAAAGACATAAAAAGCCATTTTTGGGCAATTAGAGAAATTTGAATATGGACTGGACATTATTAGATGATAATAAGGAATTATTTTATTATTGTAGGGTATATAATAACTGTGGTTAAGTTAAAAATAAAATCCTTTTTTCTGTTAGAGGCACATATTCAAGTATTATGGGTGCAATGACACAACATCAGGGATTTGCCCTTAAAATACTCCACCTTAAAAAAAAGTGGGGAGTTGATGAAACGAAGCTCCCCAAATGTTTGATGATTGTTAAAGTGGGGTGATGGGTATCAGCGGGGGGTGGGGGGAGTGGTGGTGCTCAGTATATGATTCTATTTCAATGTATGTTTGAAAATTTCCATAATAAAAGGTAAAAACCCAAACAGATCTTTTTTATGAGTAAATAATTTCCTTGAAAGTATATCATATGATAATTTATATCCTTCCAATTCATATTTAAAATATATATTTTTATATATTATATATATTCTCTTGCTGTGACTGGTTAATAAAGCAGTTGAACATATGTATCTTATTAATGATCACTCACATTTATTGAGTACATTCCATGGGCCAGGCACTGTGCTTAGTGATTACCACGGAATATTCATTTAACGTTTGCAACAATCTTTTGATCTAGGCTTGATTAGGACCCCCATTTTACAGATGGAGAAACTGAGGCTTAAAGAGATGACACAATTCTCACCTGTGTCTGTGATGGGATCTGGAGTCAGGCTGCCAGCCCTAAAGCCTGTATGTTTAACCATTACTATACCACCAGGTAGACTAGAAAGAGTATAAACATACTCACAATACATATTATAACGAAAAGAATGTGGGAAATTGCTCACATCTTTCTTCCTTGCTACAGTCACGTGGCTTAGGGCCAGCCGTGATCAGCTCCTTTCCTGCATGGGTAGGCTCATAGATCAAGCTGTTGTTTGAAGTAGAAAAGGGGAAAGATGCTGCTGTCAGACAAAGGAGGAGAAGCAAAGAGAACCGACAGAAGTCTCTTCTCATTGACAACAGCAGTTCTGCAACTGTTTCTTTTTTTTGAACACAAAATAACTAAAATGCACAATTTGCCTTTCTTGTGCCTTCTGACGCCTGATTCTATTTTGCAGGACTTCGCCTCGGTTTTCAGTCATTCATCACGCAGTGCCTCCTGATCGGCGCAGGCAGCAGGGGCTGGGCTGAGGGGGTAGCAGGGAGCGAGAGGCGAGCTGGGAGGACGCACAGCCCACAAGTGAGGAGCTGGCGCAGCTGCAGCCCTGAGAGACCCCGCCCCATGAGCTCATCCCCTGGCAGTGCAAATTAGGATGACATAATGTTTCTGGAGAGCTCCTTCCAGCCCACTGCAGCGGGAGCGCTCTTGCTTTTCCTGAGCACAGGAAAAATTAGCATCGGTATTTCTAGCTGTTCCTGAGGAAATGGCATTTTATTCAAAGGTGTCGTGGGAAACATAACACATCTCCTGCATTAGTATCAGCTCCTGCATCAAAGGAAAACAGAGCTTATCAGTAAATAAGTCGTTAATTACTGCACTTATCAGACTACTGAAGGTAACCAGCATTCTTCAAAAACAGGGTCCAATTGCAATGGCGAGAGATAGTGTCTGTGTTTCTTCAAAAAGTTTTTAGCCCAAGAATATAAAAAAAAATAACTATGGCAATGATATTAAATAATAGTAATGATCATTATCGCTTATTTAGCTTTTGCTGTATGCTAGGAACTATGCTAAGTGTTTTACATATATTATCTAATTTAATTCCTATTACCAACTTACAGAGTAGGCATAACCCTCCATCCCCACCACACACACACACACACACACACACACACACACACACACACTTACAGAGGAGGAAGCAGAGGCATGGAGAGATAGGTAATTTGCCAAGGTCAGACAGCAGCGACTGGCAAAGCCAACCGGACTCTGGTCCAAAGCCCTGCACTGCTAATCACTACGCTACATTCCCTACAGGGCCACAGTACAGCTCTGCTGGATGCAAGGCAATGTGTAATAACAACTTAGTAAAATATAGAAGAAAGTATGGTTTCTACCAAGAAACTACAGGTGACTAAAGCTGGGATATCTTCCATGCCTGGCATTTTTCACTTCAGTGGACACGAGACACTCACACCATTAGACAGCCAACTTGTAAAGGGAAAAGGCAGGGAGAGTAATATTTATTAAGAACCTAAAAATTACATATTGCTCTCTGCCCCTGGCTCCTAGCACAGAGCTCCTAAAACTGTAATTTCTTAAGTCCTAAGAGCATTAGGAGCATCTTTTGTTCTCACTGGTCCTTGACCCTGGTTCGTGACACAGAGCTCCTAAACCCCTTGGAATTTCCTGGATGATAGGAATGTTTTTTGTTCTAATGAGGTGACTATCGATGGGCTCCTGGATGGGGGCTGGTCACCAGAAAGACTAAGCAATGATAAGAAGCTTGGAATTTTTAGTCCCCTTCACCCCCAGTCTTCAGAGAGGGGAGAGGGGCTGGAAATGGAGTTAACAATTGATCATTCCTATGTGATGAAACCTCCATAAAAATCCCCAAAGTATGAGGTTCAGAGAGTTTCCAGGTTCGTGAACACATGGCCATGCTGGGAGAATGGTGCCTCCTGAAAGATCATGGAATCTCCTTGTCCCTTCCCACATGCCTTGCGCTACCTGTCTCTTCTATCGGTGTCCTTTAAGGGATCTTTATACAATAACCTGCTAAATAGTAAGTAAACTGTTATCCCAAGTTCTGTGAACTGCTTTAGCAAGTTAATTAAACCTGAGGAGAGGGTTGTGGGAACCTCCAATTTACAGCTGATTGGTCAGAAGTATAGGCAACAACCCAGACTTATGATTGGTATCTGAAGTGGGGGGGGGGGTTGCAGTATTGTGGAGCTTTGAATGCCGACGGAGGAGAAGAGAAGGTGGGATGAAAACTACTAAAAGGAAAGGAATGTAGCATAGTGGTTGTGGGAGAGGAGCTCTAGGTCTTCAGGGTTTAAATTTGGGTACAAACTCTACTACAAATATTAGGTGGCCTTGTACAATAGATGCAAAGGCTTTGAGTCTCAATTTCCCCATCTATAAAATGAGGTGATAATAAACTTATTATAGAGTCATTGTAAGGATCAGATAAGATAATGTACAGTTCTGAACCCAGTGCCTGGTATGCATGAAGGGTAGGGCATGATGACTAAGAATAGGGAACTAGAATCCCCCCCCGCCCCCCATAATACCTGAAACCTGGTGTCTTCCTGGGTCACCCTCACTAGATTAAATAGGAGCCTATCACTTTTCTGTGAATTTGGGGCAGGGAGGACTTTCTACCAAAACCTTTTTCATTCACAGTCCACCCCCTCTCAAGCATTTTCGTTCCAACACTGGTTGCAGACTGGGGAAGTGCCATCTGGTTGGCAGGTAACTGAGCGCTCCAGCTCAGCTGTAGCACTGATCGTTGATGGGAAATGCAATCATGGCTCTGGGGGATTCCAATTGGAGAGAGAATCTATTCTCTACGTGTGAGATTTCATTAAATCTAGGATGATAAGATATAATGAAATCTCATCCATGGAGAATAGATTTTGATTACTACTGGAGCACCCTCCCCCAACCTGGATCAAATTTCTGATCAGTCTTATTGCGGAGAATCACCTGGATGGTGACTTCTTATCTGTGTCTAAGACATCTATCCATAAAATCACATGCCCAGTTCTAACCCCTATTAAACAAATTACGTAGTTAGATATTGCCAGCACCAAAATCTGTGCCATAGGATGCCAGAAAGAGAAACTCCTGGGGAGACGCTAAGCTGGCACAAAGAAAGGAACTTGGCAAGGAAGTAGACTTAAAATATATAATTCCTAGGAAAGCATTTCTTCTCTTACATTTCAAAGGAGAAATACATATGCATCCAGAAAATATTGTTTGTACACTTCATGACTATGTCTGAAATCATGCTGTATGAGTGCAGCGATCCTTTACAACAGTTGTAGATTTAGCTAATTGTGGTCCCAGGTGATAGAGTGTAATAATTACCAACAGAGAAAAATATTTTTAATTTCTAAGAAAGAGGTTAGATTTTTTTTTTTTCTCTGTGGGAGCATCTAGTTCCCTACCTTTTCAAACTGGATGTTTGCAAACAGTATTACCTCTGAACTTGGCCCTGGTACGGTAAAATCAATGGTTTATACCAGCAAGTTAATCTCTGTAATGAAATAGAAAGCCACTTGGATGATACAAGTTGAATTTATTACAAACTGGTAAATGAAAGGTGTAATATGAATGCTTCATAGGCCCAAGTTTTGTTTTGTTTTTTTTTTAATTGAGGTACAATTGACATATAACATTATATTAGTTTCAGGTGTACAACATAATGATTTGAGGGGCGCCTGGGTGGCTCAGTTGGTTGGGCGGCTGCCTTCGGCTCAGGTCATGATCCCAGAGTCCCGGGATCGAGTCCCACATCGGGCTCCCTGCTCGGCGGGGAGTCTGCTTCTCCCTCTGACCCTCCCCCATCTCATGCTCTCTCTCTCTCTCTCATTCTCTCTCTCAAATAAATAAATAAATAAAATCTTTTAAAAAAAAACCATAATGATTTGATATTTGTATACATTGGGGAATGACCACCACAGTAAGTCTAGTTACCATCAATTTCCATACAAAGTTACAAAATTGTTTTCTTTTTCTTTTTTTTTCTTGTGATGAGAACTTTTAAGATTTATTCTCTTATCAACTTTCAACTATGCACTACAGTATTATTCATGCTATGCATTACATCCCCATGACTTATTTACTTCATAACTGGAAGTTTGTACCTCTTGATCTTCACCTTTTCCAGCCAGTCCTCCAACCCCTTCCCCTCTGGCAACCACCATTCTGTTCTCTGTATCTGAGTTTTGTTTTGTTTGTTCATTGTTTTGTTTTTTAGATTCCATATATAAGTGAAATCGTTTGGTATTTGCCTTTATCTGACTTATTTCACTTAGCATGATACCCTCTAGGTCCATCCATCTTGTCAAAAATGGCAAGATTTCATTCTTTTTTTTATGGTGAAGTAATATTCCTTGGTGTATGTGTGTGTGTGTGTGTGTGTGTGTGTGATATACACTTAAGCTGCTTCCACATCTTGGCTATTGTAAATAATGTTGAATGCAATAACCATAGGGGATGCACATAACTTTTTGAATAGTGCTTTTGTTTTCTTCAGATAAATACCCAGAAGCGTAATTGCTGGATCATATGTTTGTTCTATCTTTAATTTTTTGAGGAACCTCCACACTGTTTTCTACAGTGGCTGCACCAATTTACATTCCCACCAACAGTGCATGAGGGTTCCCCTTTCTCCACATCCTCACCAAGCACTAATTTCTTCTCTTTTGGAAATAGCCATCCTAACAGGTATGAAGTGATATCTCATTGTGGTTTCGATTTACATTTCTCTGAGATTGGTAATGTTGAGCATCTTTTCATGTACCTGTTGGCCATCTGTGTGTCTTCTTTGGGAATATGTCTTTGCAGATCCTCTGCCAATTTTTAATTCAAATTAGGTGTTTTTTTGGTTGTTGTTTCATTTTGTTTTGGTTTGCTCTTGAGTTGTATAAGTTCCTTATATAGTGTAGATATTAACCCTTTATTGGACATATGCTTGCAAATACTTTCTCCCATTCAGAAGGTTGCCTTTTCATTTTGTTGATGGTTCCCTTCTCTGTGTAGAAGCTTTTCAGTTTGAAGCAGCTCCATTTGCTTATTTTTTGCTTTTGCTGCCTTGGCTTTTGGAGACAGATCCAAGAAATCATTACCAAGACCTATGTGAAGGAACTTATACTGCCTGTGTTTTCTTCTAGGAGTTTTATGGTTTTAGGTCTTACATTCAAGTCTTTAGTCCATTTTGAGTTAATTTTTGTGTATGGTGGACATGAGTAGTCTAATTTCCTTTTTTTGCATGTGACTGTCCAGTTTTCCCAACACCATTTATTGAAGAGACAGTCCTTTCTTCATTGCGTATTCTTGTACGGGTTTATTTCTGGGCTCTCTATTCTGTTCCATTGACCTATTTATCTGTTTTTATGCCAATATCCTACTGTTTTGATTACTATAGCTTTCTAATATAGTTTGAAATCAGGGAGTGTGGTGCCTGCAGCTTTGTTCTTCTTTCTCAAGATTGGCTTGGCTATTTGGGGTCCTTTGTGGTTCTATACAAAATTTAGGATTGTTCTATTTCTGTGAAGAATTCCACTGGAATTTTGATAGGGATTACATTGAATCTGTAACAGCTTTGGGTAGTATGGACACTTGAACAATGTTAATTCTTCTAATCCATGAGCATGGAATATTTTTCCATTTATTTGTGTCTTTGTCAATTTCTTTCATCAATGTCTCAGAATTTTTCAGTGTATAGGACTTTCACTTCCTTGATGAAATTTCTTCCTAGGTATTCTATTCTTTTTAATAAGATTATGAATGGGATTATTTTCTTAATTTCTTTTGCTGATAGTTCATTATTATTGTATAAGAATGCGATAGCTTTTTGTATATTGATTTTTTATCCTGAAACTTTACTGAATTTGCTTATTAGTTCTAATAGTTTGTTGGTGGAGTCTTTAGGGTTTTCTCTATATAAAATTGTGTTGTCTACAAATGGTGACAGTTTGACTTCTTCCTTTCCAATTTGGATGCCTTTTCTTTCTTTTTCTTGCCTAATTTCTCTGGCTAGGACTTCCAATACTATTTTGAATAAAAGTGATGACTTTCTATAGTATTATTCCTTTCTCATTATCTTTTGTGTATCTACTCTAGGTTTTTGCTTTGGGGTTACCATGAGGCTCACATATAACAACCTATATGTATTATAGTCTATTTTATATTGATAGCAAGTTAAGTTTATATGCATTCTAAAACTCTACATTCTTACTACCTTCCCCTCCACATTTTATGTTTTTGATATCACATTTTACATCTTTTTATTTTGTGTATCCCTTAATTAATTATTGTGGTAATAGTTATTTTTACTACTTTTGTCTTTTAACCTTCATACTAGCTTTATAAGTGACTAATCCATTACCCATACCAGTGAGATTTATACTTTCACATGTGTTCTTGTAATTAGTGCCTTTTCTTTTCAGGTTAAAGAAGTCCCTCTGACATTTCTTGTAAGGCTGGTTTGGTGGTGATGAAGCCCTTTAGGTTTTGCTTGTCTGGAAAACTTATCTCTCTTTCAATTCTGAATGTAACCTTGCCAGGTAAGTATTCTTGGTAAGAAATTTTTTCCCTTCAGAACTTTGAATATGTCATACCACTCTCTTCTGACTTGCAAAATTTCTGCTGAGAAATTGGCTGATAGGTTGATGGGGGTTCTCTATACATAACAAGTTTTTTTTTCTCTTGCTGCTTTTAAGATTCTCTCTTTATTTTTAATGTCTGACATCTTAATTATAATGTGTCATGGGTGGATATCTTTGGGTTCATCTTATTTAGAATTCAATGGGTTCCTGGATATGGATGTCTATTTCCAAGGGTAGGCAAGTTTTCAGCCACGATTTCTTCAAATAAATTTTCTGCTCCTTTCTTTCTCTCTTCTACTTCTGGGACTCCTATAATGTGAATGTTATTCCTTTTGATATTGTCCCATAGGTCCCTTAAACTATCTTCACTTGTTAAACATTCTTTTTTCTTTTTGCTGTTCTATTTGGGAAGACTGCCCTGTCTTCTAGATCACTGATCCTTTCTTCTGCTTCATTGTTGAACGTTTCTAGTGTATTTTCAGTTCAGTTATTGTATTTTTCAGCTCTGTGACTTCTCTTTGATACTTTCTTATATTTTCTATTGCTCTGTTGAAGTTATCACGATGTTCATCCATTCTTCTCTTAAGTTCGGTGACATCTTTATGACCATTGTTTTGAATTCTATCACATAAATTACTTACGTCCATTTCATTAAGGTTTTCTTCCTGAGATTTTATCTCATTCTTTCTTTTTTTTTTTTTTCTGTGTGGGTGCGAAGTGCTGTGTTTTTATTCTTGCCAATCAATAACCAAAATTCAGTCTCCACACACATTCCCGAGAAACGAAATCTCTCTGGTCTTTGGGGAGGTTAATGTTGAAAACAGCAGGATCTCCAAGGAGAAACTTATCTTTCTCCAGCTGAGGTATGCATTTTTCTGATGGACAACCAATAAGTTCCTTTCGATGTTCTCCCAACCCTTTTTCTTTTTTTTTTATTATTATGTTATGTTAATCACCATACATTACATCATTAGTTTTTGATGTAGGGTTCCATGATTCATTATTTGCGTATAACACCCAGTGCTCCATGCAGAACGTGCCCTCTTTAATACCTATCACCAGGCTAACCCATCCCCCCACCCCCCTCCCGTCTAGAACCCTCAGTTTGTTTTTCAGAGTCCATCGTCTCTCATGGTTCATCTGTCTCATTCTTTCACTTGGAATATATTCTTCTGTTTCCTCATTTTGCTGGACTCTTTGTGTTTGTTTCTATGTATTAAGTGAAAAAGTTACTTCTCCCAGTATTGAAGGAGTTGGCTTTGTGTAGGAGATGAAACTTAACATTCAACTTTGCTCTAGCTCTTGGTTGTCTCTCAAACCTTTGTGATTGTCAGCCGGATTTATTCTTGATAGGTCTCAGTTGTTGACAGTTTCAATGTTCCAAAAGAAAGAATCTCAGCACCTAGTTTCAGGCTGATTGGAAGCCAGACCCTCAGGCAGCTGCTTTTAAAGTATGCAGTCACAAACCCTGCTGGCCTCCAGACCAGGCAATCTGGAGGTTTCTTCTGGGTGACAGTTGCAGTAATTGGAGCTCTAGATGAGTGGATAAACTCGTTTTTGAAAGGCACCAGAGATGGGGCACCTGGGTGGCTCAGTCGTTAAGCGTCTGCCTTCGGCTCAGGTCATGATCCTAGGGCTCTCTGCTCGGCGGGAAGCCTGCTTCTCCCTCTCCCACTCCCCTTGCTTGTGTTCCCTCTCTCACTGTGTCTCTCTCTGTCAAATAAATAAATAAAATCTTAAAAAAAAAAAAAAAAAAGGCACCAGAGAGTCATGAGGCTGAGGAAGAGCACAAAGATGGTATCCCATGGCCTACTTTCCCTGACAGCACCTCTGTAGCTTCTAGATGTGTAACAAACTTGAAGACTGCCCTTTAGGCTGAAGCTCCAGGAAAAGTAAATTCACTTTTTTTTATAGCAAAACTGGGGGTGTGTTTCAGTTTGCTGTCTGTGCAGTGCCCTGGGGTGGTAGCCTGCCAAGAACTGTCTTTCCAATTGTTATAGTCACATGGGACCCAGGAATGCAAGAGCTCCTGGCCACCAGAGCCAGGTGATAAAGGAGTGTCCCCTATGTGGACTCTGCACGCCTGCTGGCTTTAACAGGGCCAAGCAAGTGGAGGCCAGAGTGCACCAACAGCTTTAGCAAGACACTGGGAGAGTGCAGAGCTGGGGCATGCTCACTGGCTTTAGCAGGGCAGTGAGAGTCCAGGGACTGTGCATGACCTCCAGGGCCAGCAAGTAGAGGGAGAATGCAAAAATGGTGCTTGCCAGTGCCTCCATCCCTGGAGAGAGTCTCAGTGGGCCCCCTGCTCCTTTAGAGATGCTTAAAATTAGCAATTGAATCTCCCTCACATATAGTCTAGCACCATTGCTTTTGTGCTGGGCCCTTGGGCAAGTGAGTTTGTGTGTGAGTCCTTTCAGAACAGTATCGTAGTTCCCTACAGCCCTTTGGTTTTCAAAGACAAACATTTTGGGGTCTTGTCTCTCTGATGCAAGTTCCAGGTGTTGGGGTACCTAAGGCACAAACCTCTTGCTCCTCAGGGAGAAGCCCTGGATTTATGAGATTCATCCTGATTGTGGGTTGTGGTGGCAGAGGTAGAGTTTTTGGTGAGATCACATCTCTGCCTCTCCTACCTGTCTCCATGTGGTCCTTCTATCATTTGTTGTGACAGCACTACTCAGCTAGTTTTCAGGTCTTTTTTCAATTGCTCCACATGTAGATGTAGGTTTGGTATGTTCATGTGAGGAGTTAAGTTCAGGATCTTCCTATGCTGCCATCTTGGACCCCCTCAAGTTTGTGTTAAACTTTGAAGAAACGAATAGAATCATATAATTTAATAACTGGACTTGACTTCTTAAGACCCTTATTTTGAATGCTTGTGATTGTCAGCCGGATTTATTCTTGGAGAAAAATGACTTCATTTGAGTATTTTTTTTTTTTAATGAAAGAAACCAGTCCAAGAGATAGTGGGTTAAACCCAATCTGCTTTAAGGTAGTTGTTTCCTTATGGCAGCTAAAAGTCTCTATTTGAAGCTAGCTGGAATGGCCATCTGTCCCCACCTGCTGTAAACAGATTCCATCTCTAGATGGACAGCATTCACTGTTTCATAATCCATACCAACATTTTGGGAGCTTAATATTAATAAAAATTTCTCTTGTTAAATGCTTGCCATTACTTAAAATGCTTGCCATTTAAAAACAACTAGTAGAAGTAAAAATGGTGGTTTTTCTAAACAAAAGAGCCGGGTATATGTCAAATTAACTCCTGCTAATGTAGCAGGGCCAAGAAGTGGTATGTGTGGTTATTCAGATACTCAATTAACAATGCTATATACACATGGTCAAGTTTTAAAGAACTGGATTATATAATGATGTATTTAACCCCAAAATATAGTAAACACTTAACATTAAAAGAAAGATTCTGATGGGATTTCAATACTTCAAAATCATTTCTATAAATTTTAACTATCATTGCTTTTTAGATGTATGGAAGTATGAATGAAGTATGTATGAAAGTTAGGAATAGTTGAATGCTAGATGGCTGGATAATATCAAGTTAATGGGAGTTGTGTTTTCTGTTACAATGTACGTTTTCTCTTTATATAGTGTTTCAGGCTGACCCAAAGGCTAGTAACCAAGGACTAGGAACAATTAAGAATGAAACATAAATAGTAGCAAAATCTCCTATCACATTAAGGCAGGAATTCTCCAAAATTACAAAAATGAATAGCCCCATTCAAACCAGCAATAATGTCTTCAAACACAGGCTAAAAATATTAAGTAAAGATCAATTATATGTGAGAGTCTACAGTTTTGCACTTTTTATCCTGCTTGGAATTCATAGGGCTTCTTGAATTTGTGCCTTTATATCTTTCATCGGTTTTGGAAGACTTACAGTTGTTATCCCTTCAAATACTGCTTCTGCCTTAATCTCTCTCTTCTGTTCTCTGAAAATTCAATTACATATTGTGTCCATACCCCCTTTTCTGCATTTTCCATCCTTTTGTCTCAATATGTTCTATTCTGTTTACCAATTCCCTTTTCTTATTTATTAATTCTTTTGCTGTGCCTACTCATGGTACCCAGCTGTCAAGTACTCCCCCCACTTCCCCACCAATAATTCTCACCACCTAGTGTTCATATCCTTAGGTAGTTTCCTCTCACATTAGATCAGGGCTGATCCATATGATCAATAGAGTATGGTAGTAGTGGTGTGTGGTGACTCTTGAGGCTAGGTCATCAGAAGCATTGCAGCTTCTGCCTTGTTCCCCTGGATTTTAGTTCTGAGGAAAACCAGCCATCATGTCATGAGCACATTCAAACAGCTCCCTGGAGAAGCCCATATTGAAAGGAATCAAATTCCCATCCAAATGAATAAGTCTCATTCAGATGGCACCAGTCCCACTTAAGTCTTTAGATGCCTGCCCCCAGCCAGCATCTGATGGCAAACTCCTGACAGACCTCAAGCAAGAACCAGCCAAATTAGCTACTCCTATATTCTTGACTCCTAGGAACTATAAAAAAGATTAAATAATTATTGCTGCTTTAAGTCATTAAGTTTCAGGATGATTTGTTACATAGCAATAAATAGCTAATTCACCCATCTGTAAAGTTTTTAATTTCAGTTCTTGGATTTTTCAGTTGGTTCATTTTTATAGTTTCCACTTCTCTTCTAAAATTTCCAGGCTTTTAAAAAAATTTCATTGAACATGTTAAAAATACTGTTTATATAAAACCTGAAAGATTCCACCAAAAAACTGCTAGAATTGATAAATAATTCAGTAAAGTCACAGGATACAAAATCAATGTACAGAAATCTGTTGCATTTCTATACACCAATAATAAAGCAGCAGAAAGAGAAATCAGGGAATCAATCCCATTTATAATTGCACCAAAAATAATAAGATACCTAGGAATAAACCTAACCAAAGAGGTGAAAGACCTGTACTCTCAAAACTATAAAACACTGATGACAGACACTGAAGATGACACAAAGAAATGAAAAGACATCCCATGCTCATGGATTGGAAGAAAAAATATTGTTAAAATGTCTATACTACCCAAAGCAATCTACACATCTAATGCATCCCTATCAAAATATCAACAGCATTTTTCACAGAAGTAGAACAAACAATCCTAAAATTTGTATGGAACCACAAAAGACCCCAAATAGCCAAAGCAATCTTGAAAAAGAAAAGCAATGCTGGAGGCATCACAATTCTGGACTTCAAGTTATATTACAAAGTTGTAGTAATCAAAACAGTATGGTATTGGCACAAAAACAGACACATAAATCAATGGAACAGACAGAAAACCCAAATGAACCCACAATTATATGGTAAATTAATCTTTGACAAAACAGGAAAGAATATCCAATGGGAAAAAGACTGTCTCTTCAACAAATGATGTTGGGAAAACTGGACAGCTACATGCAAAAGAATGAAACTGGACCACTTTATTATACCACACACAAAAATAAACTCAAAATGTGTTAAAGATATAAATGTGGCCTGAAACCATAAAAGTCCTTGAAGAAAACACAGACAGTTATTTCTCTGACATTGGCTGTAGCAGTTTTTTTCTAGATAGGTCTCCTGAGCAAGGGAAACAAAAGCAAAAATACACTTTGGGGATTACATATAAATAAAAAGCTTCTGCACAGTGAAGGAAATCATCAACAAAAGTAAAAGACAACCTATGGAATGGGAGAAGATATTTGCAAATGACATATCCAATTAAGGGTTAGTATCCAAAATATATAAAGAACTGATACAACTCAACAACCAAAAAATGAATAATCTAATTAAAAATGGGCAGAAGACATAAACAGACCTTTTTTCAATAAAGACATCCAGATGGCCAACAGACACATGAAAAGATGCTCAACATCACTCATCATCAGGGAAATGCAAATCTAAACCAAGTGACATATCATCTCACACCTGTCAAAATGGCTAAAATAAACAATACAAGAAACAACAGGTATTAGCGAGGATGTGAAGAAAGGGGAACCCTCCTGCACTGTTGGCGGGAATACAAACTGGTGCGGCCACTGTGGAAAACAATATGAAGGGTCTTCAAAAAGTTAAAAATAGAACTCCCCTATGGTTCAGCAATCACACTTTACCCAAGGAATACAAAAATACTAATTCAAAGGGATACATGCACCCCTATGTTTATTGCAGCATTATTTACAACAGCCAAATTATGGAAACAGCCCAAGTGTCCATTGATTGATGAATGGATAAAGAAGATATGGTATAAAAATACAATGGGATATTATTCAGCCATGGAAAAGAATGAAATCTTGCCATTTGCAAGGACATGGATGAAGCTAGAGAGTATTATGCTAAGCGAAATAAGTCAGTTGGAGAAAGACAAATACCATATGATTTCACTCACATGTGGAATTTAAGAAACAAAACAAATGAGCAAAGGGAAAAAGAGAGAGAGAGAGAGGGAGAGGCAAACAAAGAATCTGACTCTAAACTAGAGAACAAACTGGCAGTTACTAAAAAGGAGGTGTGTGGGGGGATGTGTTATGTAGGAGATGGGGATTAAGGAGTACATTTGTGATGAGCACCGGGTGTTGTATGGGAGTGGTGAATCACTATACCATACACCTGAAACTCATTAAGCTGTATGCTAACTGACTGGAATTTAAATAAAAACTTAAAAAAAAATTTAAGTCCCTTTGTGTGCTAATTTATTATGTACATCCCATGTGTCCATTATCTGTTATTTTTCTTGTTTTTTTTTTTTTCATCCATACTGTCTTATCTCCTCATGAGCCTGATTATTATTAGTTGAGTAGTGGACACAGCATGTGAAAATCTGTAGAAATAATTTGAGAATTGATGACATTCTTTTCCTTGAGAGATGCTTTCCTTTCTAATTGGCAGGTTTAGAAACCAGCAATCTGAGATCATCTTGATTTAATTTCAAGAATTAAAAATGACTTGAAGTTGAGCTTCAGGCTTGAGAGGACAATCTATTTACAGTTCATTCTTATTCCTAATGGGAGACTTTCAGTGCTTTAATCAAGAGCCTGGGGTATTTACAAGTCTCATTCCCAACTTTGGTGGGTTCTAGATTCCAAGTTTTATTTTTCTCTTACAGAGGGCTGTCAGAAGCCCTGTTCAGTTTCTCAGCCTCTCAGTTATATCTTCTAGGACCAACAGACATCTGAGTGGAAAACTGGCCCCTCATGGCAGGCTCACCTCTCTAGAATTTCTTCATTTTCCTATCTTTCCCATAATTTTGCCTTGTTAGATCTCTGGTGCCTCCAAGTGATTCTTTGTAGTATACTTTTTCCAGATTATTCTCAGTAGGAGAGTTGGTCTAAATTTTGACCTTTATAGAAATGGAAGTCCTTGTATGGTTTTATTAACTAATCTACATTACAGATACCTCAAAAAACAAAAACTATATAATATATATAATTTATATATTATTTTATTTTATTTGGCTAAGGATCTAATTGCATCACTTCTTCAAACTACTCTCATACTATAGGAACCAGTATTCTTTAAATTAAGTTGTGGGCAACTGACAATCCACTAATTTGTGACAAGTCAGCTAGTCACAGCAGAATGTGAAGAAACCCTACTGATAGAATGTCAAGCAAATTCTCCTAAGGCCATATCACTAGACAGGCAGGCCACTGCTCTTCACATTTAGCCTTCAGAAAAGGGTGCAAGCGCTAGTTCTGTGGAGAACTAGTAGCCATGTTGTGAGGACACTTAATGAGCACTGTGGAGAGGCCTACAGGCCACTGAGAATAATCCCGACTGTTTTCTGGATTGTTTGATACCATCATTATTTCAGAAAGTTAACCTAAAAGTTAGTTACTAAACAAAGACTGTAAGAAATGTTTCAAACACATAAGGTTATCTTATTTTTGAAGTGCAATGATTGTTAGTATCAAGAATTAGATATTTAGCATGTGCTTGAACAAGATAAACTAGAATTTAAAAGGTTAGGTACTGATCAGAAATGGAGAAAACAAATTCCTAGATGTAACAATGTCATTTTAAAAGAACTATGTTAAGTGTATATTGCAGACAAAATTTTATTTTCTACAGAAATGCCTTTTGAGTTTACCTAAAATAGAAAGATGAACATTTTATAAAAATACCTTTTCAAGTTTTACCATGTATTCAAATTTTGCAGGAATTATAGAATCACACTCCTGATTTATAGATTCAAAGTAGGTCATTTGTTGATTGTATGGCTACCACCATCACTATCTATTGATGGCTACCTGCCACCTAAAGCTGGTCCTCAGCCCAAGACATATCTGCTAAAAGGAGACTGTGAATCTAATGAATCATCAAGTTCAAGTTTTTCAATTCATCTCTACCATGTCTCAGATTTGTCTATCCCTCTAATTTTCTACGCTTTTCAAATCATCCTCAGTTGCTTATTTCTACCTTCTCCTCTGTACATAACTCCCCAATTTCAGTGAGCTCAAGAACCTTCAATGGTTTCTGGGTACTCAGTCTGGCCTTCAAGGCTTCAACATTTTCTGGTCTTGGTCTACTTATTCAAAATCACTTCCCATTACTTTTCAAATAAACCTCCACTTTATATAAGTCGATCATTTCACCATTCCCCACGTGATGCTTACTTTGCTTTTGTGATTCTCTTCCAGCTTAGATGCTTTCCTTTCTCCTTATTTACCCAAAGGATACTCAAATAACAAGGACCTAGGATTCTTATTTATAAGGACCAAATCCTACCTTTTCCTATGTATCTTCTCTGTCAAAACTGATTCATGCTTGTCATTCTTTTTTTTTTTAATTGTATTTTATTCGTGGTTTAAAATGCAAAAATTTGGAGTACATTCTATACTAGCTTTCATTTTAACAATGGTGCTACAAACCTACTGAGTCAGGGGTGGAATCTTCATAATCTTCTAAATTGCCACTCACAAAATCTATGCTGAACAAATGCCTTTAAAATATATTCAACCTAGTATCCAAATCTAAGTAACAAAATTTCATTGGACCATAATGGGCCTGCTGATCTCAGAAATTACCATTTTCTTCATCCCTTTGCCAATGAGCTAACCAGATGACAAAATAAAAGGTCAAAACTGATTTTGATAGAGACCTCATTCCTGGTGGATTATTTTCTTCCTTGGGTTATACAAGAAGATGAAATAAAGTCTTCTACATTAATTATATGCTCTCTGTTTCATGGCTTCGTGCTTTCAGTATAAAATATGAAGACTTTTCAGTCAGAGAAAGACAAATACCATATGATTTCACTCACATGTGGGATTTAAGAAACAAAAGAGAAAAGAAAAATAAAAGAGAAAGACAAACCAAGAAACAGTCTTAATTGTAGAGAACAAACTGATGGTTATCAGAAGGGGGTGAGTGGGGAGGTGGGTGAAATAGGTGATGGGGGATTAAAGAGCACTTATCACGATGAGCACTGAGTAGTGTACGGAATTGTTGAATCACTGTATTTTACACCTGAAACTAATATAACCCTGTATGTTAACTATACTGAAATTAAAATGAAAAACTTAATTAAAAAATAAATATGAAGACTTTTTTGGGGGGGTCAAATAAAGAGTATTTAAACAAATTGGTGATTTATTTTTTCCTAGATGCCTTATGCAGATAATTCTCTTAGATTTATAAGCAGCAAATGTTGCTTTGGTAGTTATGCTTGACAGAAAGAAAATATAAACAGGAAAGAAGGAATTCTAGTTCAGTACATTAACCAAGGAAAACATTAACTGTCCTTTGGAATACAGTCCACAAATAATCTGTTTTGCTGCTGTAAGGTCAATAGAATTATCCTGTGGTTTCTCTGTCTAGTTGATAAACTCCTTTAGTTAAAGATTGTTTCATTTCTTTCAAAGGAGGCTATATAATCACATGCTATTTCAGTGGATAGTTTTTGATTTTTTTTTTTTTTGCAACACATTTTCCCCAATGCATAAAGCCTATTTTGATGAAATAGTAAGAAAATACAACTTTATGGTCCTAACTTCAGAAGTCTTAGAAATTTGGTAGCCCCTATGTATGTATGTATGTATTTAACATTTTTAATTTAATTCAATTAATTAACATATAATATATTATTGGTTTTGGAGGTACAGACCTATGATTCATCAGTCTTATATAATATCCAGTGCTCATTACATCACGTGCCCTCCTTAATGTCAATCACCCAGTAACCCCATCCTTCCACCTCCCCTCCCCTCTAGCAACCCTCAGTTGGTTTCCTATGATTAGGAGTCTCTTATGGTTTGTCTTCCTCTCTGGTTTCGTCTTGGTTTATTTTTTTCCTCTCTTCCCCTATGATCCTCTGTTTTGTTTCTTAAATTCTACATATCAGTGAGATCATATGATAATTGTCTTTCTCTGATTGATTTATTTTGCTTAGTTCCATCCACTCATTGCAAATGGCAAGATTTCATTTTTCTGATGGCTGCGTAATATTCCATTGTGTGTGTATACACACACATTTTCTTTATCCATTCATCTGTCAATGGACAACTGGGCTCTTTCCATAGTTTGGCTATTGTGGACATTGCTGCTATAAATATTGAGGTGCAGCTGCCCCTTCGGGTCACTACATTTGTATCTTTGGGGTAAATACCCAGTAGTGCAATTGCTGGGTCATAGGGTAGCTCTATTTTCAACCTTTTGAAGAACCTCCATACTGTTTTCCAGAGTGGCTACATCAGCTTGCATTCCTACCAACAGTGTAGGAGGGTTCCCCTTTCTCCACATCCTTGCCAACATCTGTCGTTTCCTGACTTGTTAATTTTAGCCATTCTGACTGGTATGAGGTGGTATCACATTGTGGTTTTGATTTGTATTTCCCTGATGCTGAGTAATGTTGAGCATTTTTTCATGTGTCTGTTGGCCATTTGGATGTCTTCTTTGGAGAAATGTCTGTTCATGTCTTCTGCCCATTTCTTGATTGGATTGTTTGTTCTTTGGGTGTTGAGTTTGATAAGTTCTTTATAGATTTTGGATACTAGCCCTTTATCTGATATATCATTTGCAAATATCTTCTCCCCTTCTGTCGGTTGTCTTTTGGTTTTGTTGACTGTTTCTTTTGCTGTGCAAAAAAGCTTTTTATCTTGATGAAGTCCCAATAGTTCATTTTTGCCTTTGTTTCCCTTAGGTAGTCCCTATTTAAATGCTGCTGTTTCTATAGCAATGGTCCTTTACCCTGGCTGAGTATGAAAATTACTAAGGGAATTTTAAAACAATACTGATGGGGCTCATCTTAAAATTTTTAGTTTAAGTAATCTGATCTAAGGCCTTGGGCCCTAGAATTTTTTTTTAAAAGCTCACCAGCTGATTTTAATGTGTAGTCATGGTTAAGAATCACTGTTCCAAGTGGAGAGGAAATGTGAGGTCTAGATAATAGAGGAAAAAAATAATCATTTCTGAACAATAATAATAGAAATTATAATTTATTGAATACTTATATATACCAGCCAATATGCTAACCATGTTTCATACTGTATTAGTTATCTATTGCTGCATAACAAATTACCCTAAAGCTTAGTGGCTTAAAATACACAGTTTTTGTGGTCAGGAATTTGGGAGCCTCTTCCTTCAGTGTTCTGGTTCAAGGTTCCTCTAGAGGCTGTAGGCAAGATATCAGGCAGGGCTGCAGTCATCTGAAAGCTTGATTGGGGCTGGATGGTCCTTTTATAAGTAAGCTCAGTGGTATGGCTGTTGGCAGAAAAACTTAGTTTCTTGCTGGCTGTTGGTAGAAGTCCCCAGTTCCTTACCATGTGGGCCTCCTCTTAGCTACTTGAGTAACTTCATGATATGGCAGCAAGCTTCCCCCAGAACAAATGATCCCACAGAGAGCAAGAAGGAAGTCACTTGCCTTTTATGACCTGGTCTTGAAATTACATGTCATCATCTATGCCACATTTTATCACTAGAAGTGTATCACTAAATACAGTCCACTCAAGGGAAGGGCAATCAATCTCCATCTTTTGAAGGTAGGAGTATCAAATAATTTGATGCATTTTATTTTTTTTTTAAGATTTTATTTATTTATTTGAGAGAGAGAGAATGAGAGAGAGAGAGCATGAGAGGGGATAAGGCCAGAGGGAGAAGCACACTCCCCGCTGAGCAGGGAGCCTGATGCAGGACTCGACCCCGGGACTCCAGGATCATGACCTGAGCCGAACGCAGTTGCTTAACCAACTGAGCCACCCAGGCGCCCCAGAATTTGATGCATTTTAAAATGAACTTTACATTTGGAATAATTTTTTTGAATAGATTTATAGAAAAATTATAAAAATAATACAGTAAATTCCCTATATACCCCACAATGAGTTTCACTTTCCTCTAATGTCATTATCTCACATTACTTTGGTACCTTTGTCAAAGCTAAGGAATGAACATTAGTATGTTACTTTTAATGAAATTCCAGACTTTATTCAGATATCACCACTTTCTTTCATTAATGTCCTTTTCTCTCTTCCAAGGTCCTTCCAGGATACTATATTGCATTTGGTTACCATGTCTACTCTGGTTTGTGACAATTTCTCAATTTTTCCATGTTTTTCATGACCTTGACAGTTTTAAGGAATACTGGTCACTTATTTTTCAAAATGTCCCTCAATTTGGGTTTGTCTGACATATTTTCTCATGATTAAACTGGGGTTAAGAGTTTTTAGAAAGATTACCACAGAGGTAAAGTGCTCTTCTCATCAGAACACTTCAGGGAATACATCATATCAACATGACTTCTCTCTCATAATGTTAACCTTGATCATTTGGTTAAAGGGGTATCTACCAGATTTCTCTGTACATTTAATATTTTTTCCTTTGCCTACTCTCTTCTTTGGAATCTAGCCTATACTCAAGGTGAGGGATTTAACTTTTACCTCCTGCAGGAGTATCTACTTAAATTATCTGGGATTCTTTTGTAAGACTTATTTGGACATCTTTTAAAGCTGCACATATACATATATTCTCTCTTTTAGTTTTTACAACAATCCTATAAGGACTATTGCTATTCCTACAGGTGACACAGCTAGTAAGGCCTGGCATTTGACACAGGGTTGGTTTGGTTCCAGAGTCTATATTCTTTTCACTGAGCCCTCTAACCTTTGCAATAATATAAACCTGTTTTTAGTACCATTCAAATATATTTTTAATATTCTACAAAACTGGCAATACAGGGCTTGCTCGATTATATCTTGTTGCATATTGTTTTCTAGATGTACACCTACTTCCCCAATCCGATTTTGAAAGCAGTGACATAGTTTTATGTACTTTTGTCTCCTCTGAGCACCTAGTATTCAGCAAATACTTACTGGCTGAAGAGAAAATGACTATTCTTCTTCAAAGTTCCCACACTGTCCTGAATGTCTACCATGGGATGCCAAAACTTACAGTGGTTGATCTCTTAACCCTCAGGCCCAGGGCTAAGAGCTGAGAAACAACAGGGCTCGCAAAAGAATGACTGAATAGAACTGAGGATCAGGCTAGAACTGTAAGTTAAATAGGAAATATTTCCTTGCTCCCACTTTGATGGGCAATTATGACTAAAGACAGATGCCAATTTGGGTTACTTAGCAAATATTCAGCCCAGAAATCCACTCAGGCAATGAGTGTAATTTTTTGGATTTCTAAAGTAATGGGTTGTTTTCATCCCATCAAAGATTAAAAATCATATTTCTGGGTCATATCTAATAAGCCATTTTCTCCAAATCTTTATTTGGAACTCTAGATTCCAGGAAAACAAGCAGTGTTTCGGTCAATCCTTTCTTCTATGGTGGATACCCAGATGGCTCAGGTAGGTGTCCCACACGTTGGTTTAATTGGAATGCTCTGTCTCTCTGAGATACAAGGGCAAAGCTATGGAGAGAAAGGCAGCAAACCTTCAGTCCTTTCTCCCCATCCTTCCTGACCTTGTCCTATTTGCTGTTTTGATGGACAAATGGATGTGATGCAAAGGGAAGGGCTAGCTTTGTATATGGTCAACATGCTAACATTTTAGGACTTAGCAAAGCCCTCCACAGGAAGACGACAGCTCATCAGATCAATTACACTGCAAAACATTTTCCTTCTCTTCAGCCTTCTAGCTAGAAAGTATGTTCAGAAGCCACATCTGCTTTCCCTCTCCTCCATTCAAAGCGCTGTTTCCTGGATTAGCAGAGAAATCACTTCCCTACTTATATTCATAGTTAGGAGACTCCCAGGTCCAGATAGAAATTCCGGAGAAAAAGAAAAAGCCTCATCCCCATGAAATAATATGGGGTGTAAGGACTCAGCGGAATTTATAAATACACTTAAATATGTGTCTCTAATGATGTTAGTGGGTAAATATCCTCACATGTCCCACTAAATAAATATGAACTAAAGTGTGGCCTGAGAAGAGAGAAGCGCCTGCCTGAGGATGTTCAGAAGAGCAGGTAGGTTTGAGAGCTGACTTAGCAGCTTTCTCAGCTGTCCGCTGCCATTCTGCACAATCTCCATTCTGGCTCATCTGTGAGGGCTCCTGGTGGCTCAGTGAGCCTCCAGCCCACTGTGGTCAGCTCAGTAGCTGGGGGTGGGTCCGCGAACTGGGATCCAAATCTTGAGTCTGGCATCTTACCACCCACGTGACCTTAAATAGGTGAATCAACTCTCTTCTCCTCAAGTGTAACACAGAGATATCGATGCCGAACTGCCTAGGGTCATGTGAGAATTAAATGAGAACAGGAATTAGTGTGACTGGCTTATTAGCACCGTGGATGGTTCAGTAAGTGCTGGCTTTTGTAATTATCAAAATTTCCCTTTCTACTCAACTACTGACATTATGTAGACAAATGAGCATGGCTGTGTTCCAATAAATGCTTATGGACAATGAAAATAAAAAACTTCCTTTTCTAGTGAACTTAAGACTGAAGGATAGTGAAATGTGGCTCTAAATGAAGAAAAAAAAATGTTCGGAATTTTCATGACTCAACCAAGTGAGTGGCTTCCAGGCTGAAAGATAAGAAGCTCTTTCTTGACTCGAAATGTGGCTAGTCTGAATTGAGCTGTGTTTTAGGTGTAATATAAACACCAGATTTTGAAGACTTATTTTGAAAAAAGAATCTAAAATATCTCCTTAATAAAAAAATATTGATTACATGTCGACATGCTATTTTGGACACGCTGGGTGAGATGAAATACATTATTAAAGTTAATTTCAACTGCTTCTTTTCACTTTTTAAAATGTGGCTACTAGAAAACGTAAAATTACACGTGTCCCGCAATTTATTTTATCGGACCACGCTATTCTAAAACACCGAAGTAGCACTGAGAGAAGTACTCCACTCAATTACATCCGAGGGCCATGAAAGGGTTAATACATCTCCCCAAGGCACTGCTTGAAAGTAACTCAATCACAAGGGAACATGAAGCCAAATATGTCACCAATTGCTAATCACATCATTAAATATTGTCTCCCCTGTTGCAGAATGTAATCACTTATGAGAGCAAGGAGCTCAGGGACTTTCACATCATGGAAAATTTCAAATATCCATTCAAGAAATCTTCTTGTCATCCCTGCTACATTTGTCATGATCTAATCTGGCTGCAGTTTAGTGGATGACAGTTTTATCACAATCCACAAATGCACTCAACTGGCACAAATACACTTATTTATGCACAGAGCTAGGGAAGGGTGGTCTTTGTTTAAAATAATGTGCTTAACTAATGGAATGCCCCCTTTTACTGTTGGGGAGGCCAGAGGTAATGGAAAGACAGACACAAACTAAGGAATATTAAATATTCAATTAGATAATTACATGGCTTATTTAAGCTAGAGGATACACAGATGCATTTTCATTTTTGATTGTTCCTCAAAGCTCAGTGGCTCCTAAACTTTTAACTTACTCCCTTGTAGTAGTAAATTGCTATAAAAAAGAATCAAAACAATACAAAACAAACATAAAGAAACAACACTTGTATTCATGGCCTCTACTTAAAAAAATCTATGGTCAGTTATTTAGAAAAAATATTTACAATTGGAACAATCAACTTCTTAAATGTGTAAGTTCAGAATGAAAAATATCTTTTTTTAAAAAAGATTTTATTTATTTATTTGACAGATAGATAGAGAGAGAGCACAAGTAGGCAGAGTGGCAGGCAGAAGGAGAGGGAGAAGCAGGCTCTCTGCTGAGCAGGGCGCCGGACGTGGGGCTCGATCCCAGGACCCCAGGATCATGACCTGAGCCGAAGACAGCCGCTTAACTGACTGAGCCACCCAGGTGCCCCGAAAAATATCTTTTTTTTTAGTGAGAAGAGCCATCTCTTCTATTCCTACAACATTGTGTAGCATTCCATTTCTGTTTTTTCCTAAATTTTTCTATAATATAGTTTAAGTTTAGGTATCATCATCTCAATATACTTGATATAAAAATTTTGAAATTCCCAAGCTCATAATTAAGAAACTAAATAATTTTACCTCATTTTCAGTCCCCTTGGAATTTTGCAGCAGGTGGTATTATATTTTTGATGGCAGCCCATACTTCTGCAATATTATTATCTACTGTTAAGTTTTAAAGATAGGCAAGAGAAAAGGAGAAATTTCAATTCAAGGAATTCCCCAAGCACAGAGGGAAATTCCTTAGCTTTGTTTGTTAGGGCTGTGGCAATTACGCAGCTAAGTTCTAGCACTAGAAAAATGCTCTAAGGGAAATGTTGCTATAATAACACTGTGTGTTGATAATGTCCAGTAATCTTAATAGACTGGCCACCCACCTCAACCAACGTTTTAAAAATAAGGGAGATACCTTACAGTTATAATAAATAGAATGTAAAATTTGCAACTTTGCCATTAAACATATATATCACAACAGAATTACTTTGCAATTCTTCTTTCTATAATTTTGGAAGTGCTTTCGCATCATAGAACACCAGTAAATGTACAGAAGCAAGGCCAAATTCCACATATCAGATTACAGCTGAAAAAAAACAGTGCACTTCGAAATGAACTGGAACATAAGCTCAGAACCAGCAGATTCTAAAGACTGATAGAGTGTACAAAACAGAAACAAGCAGCCCTTTGGAAAGATAAGGAAAACATCAAAATTGTCTCAAGGACTCTTAGCTGATTAAATGTATTTCTGTCACGGGAGAGTCGATTTAATTTCCTAGTCTAATGCACACTTTCTCAGGACTGCAGTGAAGATGGTGAAAAGGATGGGATCACTTTGGAAAACTGTTTGACAGTTTCTTATAAAGTTAAACAAGGACCTCCTCTATTCTTCTGGGTATTTGTCCAAGAGAAATGCAACTTCATACAAACATAACCCCAGGCCTGTCGTGAAGATTAAAGGAGATCATGTATGTGAAAGTGGCTTACACAGAGCCGTGCACGTGGTAGGAGCTTATTAAACAATATTTTTGATCTCCTTTCATGTTTTGGACATGTTAGGAAGAGTACAGGGTTTCAGTAGTGCAGACCTGTGCTTATGTCCTCGCTCGACTATTCACCTATTACCTTCACTCATTTAACATTTTTGAGTGCCTACCAAGCACTCTTGTAGAAGTTAGGGATATCATACTGAATGTGATGGTCCAAGTCTTTACTCTTATGAGGTTCACATTCTAGTGCCTTGGGCAAGATGTTTAAGTTTTCTGAGCTTTAGTATCTACCTCTGTAATTCAATTCACTTCAGCTCCTTCAACATGCTGGGTGTTGTACTAAGTTACAGAGCACAAGATTCAACTAGATAGAACTACATAGATAGGACCATGCTTTCCAGTACTTTACAAGTCCAGTGTGGGGCAGCAGATGGTGGAGGTAAATTCAGTGGAGAGTGGGAGGTGCTGAGAGGGGTAAGGACCCAGTGCTGTGGAGGACACTGAACCCAGTCCTCAGTGGTATGGATATTGGTTGCAGGAATAAGTCAGGGAAGGCTTCCTGGAGGAAGAACATTTAAAGGCAATATGCAGAGTAAATCAGGTAAAGTGTACTCATAAGTTCATCATATTATTAGGAAGACTAAATGAGAATATAGTTGTGAAGGTACGATTATCAGTCTCTAAACTCTTTTATCACATAAAGTGGTACTATTTCAAGGGCAATAGTGTTAAAATAGAAAATCGTTGGGTAGTTCTGAATCCAGTTTATTGTCTCTTTGACAATATGTTGTTGTCCTAACACATGTGCTTAATCTGGGCTTTCCACATCTGTTTCCTAGATCCCAGCACTTCTAGCTTTCTGCCTGAAGGAATCTAGTAATTGAATAAATTGTTTTTAATCATATGGGACCAATTCTGACTTCCAGTTAAGTTTCTGGGTTTGCTAAATTTGCAGTCTGCGGTGTGGCTCTGTGGTAGGCCATATTGGCCTTTAAGCATGAAATAGGCTTTCCAAGCAACTAAGATTCTTGCTCTTCTGGAACCCATTGAGCACTTAATAATTTTTTTCAATTAAACTGAAAGGTTCTATTTATGGGACTTGAATACAGTTTATACCATAAATAAGCAGAACTATAAAGTGGTACGGAAAACACTAACTCTGCTGCAAAACTTTTGATCTTCACTTGCTGCCTTATTTTATGGGCTACACAAACCTCTGAATAAAAACGGAAGTAGGAAGTAGGACTGGGGACAAGGGTTTAGAAAATTACTCTTTCCAAATATGGTGGCATCAAAATGAACTTGGATAAAGAATGTCATTAGAGGGGCGCTGGGGTGGCTCAGTCAGTTAAGAGTCTGCCTTTGGCTCGGGTCATGATCTCAGGGTCCTGTGACTGAGCTCCATGGCAGGCTCCCTTCTCAGCAGGGAGTCTGCTTCTCCTTCTCCCTTTGCCCCTCCCCCCCACTTGTGCTCTCTCTCTCTCTCTCTCTCTCTCAAATAAATAAATAAAATGTTCTAAAAATTATTTTTTAAATTTAAATTCAATTAGCCAAGGTATAGTACATCATTGGTTTTTTATATAATGTTCAATAAAATCTTAAAAAAGAGAATGTCATTAGAGAAATACAGACTATATTCAGTACATCCTCATTCCACAGTGTGAACTTAGGCTGACTGAAGGCCTTTATGATTGCATCAGCAATTATGAAAGCCACTCCAACCCCATGACCCTTAGCCTATTTATGTAGATTTTGAAAAAAAAAATGTTTAAAGTACTTCATTTTCCTCTGGGAGGTTGCAATAGCTGTTACATGGAACAATATTCCTACTACTGGCAAGGATGTATGTGAATGTTATACTCCATCTTCAGAAACTTCTGTATTACAATTAGATGTTAAAGATGTTTTCTGGATTGTCAGAAAAGTCGGGCTGTTATATAGAGATGTCTCCTCCAAAATAATGGCAGGTATTTACGCAGACACAAAATCACTGGTATATCTAACAAAAGGGGGCCCCATGCAAAATCTAATGGAGCCCTCTCCCCACCTTGGGTATATTCAAGAATCCTCCCATGTGAACGGAGAAAGTGTGTATAATGGAATAAGAATGAGAGATGTCTTTATGTCTTTGGAAAGGATAAGCTGACCAACAATAGACAGTGCCTAAGGTATCTGGGTTGAGGCCATCATTCAACCTCCCAGCCCTGACATTAATGCCTTATATTCGTAGGCAACCAGACTTCTGAGCTTAGAGGCCTATCTCTACCCTGGAAAGATCTCACAGGATCCTCTCATAGCCTTTGGGCTCAAATCACAGTATAAAATCCACATCTTAGATTTGGCAATGACCATGGGAAACAGCAAGAGAAAAAGCAACTTGTTTTTGGGTGGGAAGAAGAGAAGGGTAGAAAAAATTCTGGAAAGAGAAAGACTGACTGGGGCCAGAGCAAGTTGGCCTAGAATCAGGAAAGACACTAAATCTTAGAAGAAAGTTAAGGAAGGAAAGAGTAAGAAAAAAAAGAGGGAGTGAAGAGGGAAGGCAACTAGTTTGAAGATGTCTTCCCCAGCTTCTAGGCCTTCAGGAACCATATTGGGCCTAGTTTTTGGAGAGGAATGGAGTGTGTAGGAATTTCATCCAAACCCTGGTTCATTTAACAAATATTTATTCAGCACTTCACAGTTCCAATCATTGTTTTTGGTGCTGGGGATTCAGCAGTTAACAAACAGAAACAAAAACCCTTACTCTCACGGAACTTAGATTCTGTGGGAAGGGCTAAGGCAGCTAGATATCTAGGGCCATTGCCCAATGAGTGAGGTGTGCATTCAGCTCCCTTGCCCACAGAAGAATGTCCCTAGCTACTTCTAAGGAGTCTACCTTACAATCTTCAAATGACAAATGGCCTTTACCTGCCTAGTAGATTATAATCCCTTTGAAGTCAAAGACTGTATCTTATTTTTTTTATTTCAGCATTTAATGCCCAGAAAGAAACCTAGTATCTGGCCTGTAGTTAGCATTTAATAAATGTGTACAGTTGACTCTTGAACAATGTGCAGATTAGGGGCACTGATCCCCCCCCCCCACAATCAAAAATCTGGTGTCTAGCTTTGACGCCCTCAAAACTTATCTACTAATAGCCTACTGTTGACAGGAAGCCTTACTGATAGCATAAACGGTCGATTGACACATATTTTATAGGTTATATATTGTGTATACTGTGTATTTACAAGAAAGCAAGCTAGAGAAAAGAAAATATTATTAAGGAATTCGTGAGGAAATGAAAATACATTTATAGTACTACACTGTATTGAAAAAAAATCTGCATATGAGCGGACCCATGCAGTTCAAACCAGTGTTTAAGGGCCAACTATAGTTAGCGTTCAGTAACTACCTGCTGGGGAAAGCTGTCCCTGTGAAGAACAGCAACAAATGGGCACCTATGACCCGACCCCTGTGGTGTCAGTGACTAGTGCAGGCCTGGGCCCTCCCTTGCCCACTCCATGTTTCCTTCCCTCTTTACCAAAGGTGACTTTTTGAGCTGAATTCAACCAGCCTCAATGATCCCAGGTGTGCAGACTTTCCCTCACCTGCACTGTGTCAACTCCTTTAAGGTGTTTGTTCTAACAGAAACTCCTTAACTGTGGCTTCAACTTATTCCGGTGCCTTTGAAGTTTCTGCTCAATTGTCCTTTAAGTGGATCAAGAGTTCCTCCTGGGTGGGCAGAGAAGTTCAGGCCAGGGGTTCTGGGCACTCCTTCCCACTCAGCCAAGGTATGGTGGCCTCTATTCCTTCTCAGTACATACCCTTCAGGCAGCCGAAACATCGATCAGGGTTGGCACAGGAAATAATCCCTCAGGGCCACTCAGATCAATCTAATCTACTCCTAGAAGGGGCAGTGAGTGCCAACTGGTGTGGAATTCAGGGCCGGTATTATTTCTCACTCACTGACTTACAGGGGTGGGATCTCCTCATAGTCTAAGGAGAAGCACTGCTTAATAGAAATACAATGCAAGCCCCATGTGTCAATTTGAATTTTCTAGTGGCCACATTAAAAAAAAAGGTAGAAATTAATTTTAATAATGTATTTTATTTGGTACAACATATGCAAAATATTATCATTTAAAAATATAATCAATATAAAAAATTCTTTTTTTTTTTTTTTTTTTTAAGATTTTATTTATTTATTTGACAGAGAGAGAGACAGCGAGAGAGGGAACACAAGCAAGGGGAGTGGGAGAGGGAGAAGCAGGCTTCCCGCGGAGCAGGGAGCCCGATGCGGGGCTCGATCCCAGGACCCTGGCATCATGACCTGAGCCGAAGGCAGACGCTTAACGACTGAGCCACCCAGGCGCCCCAATATAAAAAATTCTTAATGAGATATTTTACGTCCTTTTCCCCCACACAAAGTCTTTAAAACCCACTGTATATTTTAAACTTCGAATACACCTCACTTCTGACCAGCCACATCTCAAAGGCTCGGTAGCCCCATGAGGGCTCATGGAGACTCTCCTGGACAGCCCAGCTCTAAGGAGTTTAGTGAAATCTCTGAGGGCATCTTGGAGTGGTTGTTCCAAGACAACTCTTTTTGCATAAAGATTAAGGAAAATTAAAAAAAATGTTTATGAACGAATAGCTCTAATCAGTTCTGTGTGGGAAAATGTTTATCCTTGCAACATAGACGTCTGACTTAGCTTTAACAGAAGAATGTTAATGAGAAAAGTTTTGCTTCTTTTTAGCCACTGAAATCCTACTCTCTGGACACACTGAGAAGGGGCAAAGCTGAGGAAGTCTTTAAACTTCCAGCCGGCAATCACATTAGTGATCACACTGTGAAGGAAAGTGGGCAGCAGGATGCTTTTCACCCCTGGGGCGTTCTCCCCTCACCAAAGAATGACATCTTGGTCGGCCCTCTGCTTCGCTCCTGGTCTTCGTTTACAGGGGCGAGAAAAGAGTCCTATAAAGAGGCACAGAAACAGACTGCATTTTGGTTTCCAAACTGCGGGCCCTTGAAGTTTTTATCAGTCTGCATCGACACGAACAACTGTCCATCCACTGAATAATGTTTAATTCTCCGTTGAAACTATTTACTGCCTGCTAATTATGAGGCAAACACTGTTTCAGGGGCTTCAAGGTGCCCACCATATATTCGTACTATTTTCCAAATATACATGCAAGATATTATAACGAATAAAATACAAATTAATATAAAAACCTTAATGAATTACTAGTAGCTATCTCTCCCTTGCATTTTCCCAATCAATGGAATCTGTCTTTTGTGAGTGGGTAGGGCTCTCTGTCAGTCAGGATCCTCCTGAGAGGAGATCCTCCTACTGCTTCTTTGCTACTGAGTTAATGGTCTCTGGTTAAGAAACACTGGGCTTGAGAACCAACTGAGTGCTCAGTTTATTTATTTATTTATATATTTTTAATATTTTTTAAGATTTTATTTCTTTATTTGACAGAGAGATAGCGAGAGAGGACACAAGCAGGGGGAGTGGGAGAGGGAGAAGCAGGCTTCCCGCTGAGCAGGGAGCCCGATGCGGGGCTCGATCCCAGGACCCTGGGATCATGACCTGAACCGTAGGTAGATGCTTAACGACTGAGCCACCCAGGAGCCCCTGAGTGCTCGGTTTAATTGCTCAACGTTAATACATTCAACATAGATGATTTCATTACCTAACATGTGCTGGCTACTTCCCAGTATTTCCTTAGGCATAACAAGCTTTTACCATAAAAACCAAATCAATGTTAATCTGCAAAGTTGTCATTTTATGTCCACTGCCAAGAAAAAAAGAAAAAAACAAAGTGGGATAAAGTAAACCTTTATCAAGGAACTGGACTCAAATAATTATCAAACCAGTTCTCTCCAACCCCTTGGAGCGATCTGATTTGTGAGCTGCAGTTTCCAAGTATATTTTATTTAATTGCTGAGGGCAAGAGAATAGTAGGCATTTTTGAGCTAAGCTCTTTAGGGTGCTGGCCTGCTCTGCGTTCGGGAAAAACTGAAAAAAGCAATCTTTATAGTTAGTGTTTTCAAGCGGGTCTACTAATCCTCCCAGCTCTGTTTCCTTTCAATTGCATCAAGAGTAAACAGGTAAGAAAGAGCCAAAAGCTACCCTCGTGAACAAGCAAAAAGTAGTCAAGTTTCAAAGCTGGCTTAGTAGCCAGCAACATCCTTCTGTATTTCCAAGCAAACAGAGGCAAAGCAACGTTTTTTTTCTACCTCTTATAAACAATCTGTCTTTAAACAAGACATACACAATGCCTGTTCCCCACTCTCTAAAAACTGGCCATTGTTGTGTTCAATTGCACTCCTGAATCCTACAGAGTAGAAACCAGCCAGCTAGGTAGGGACTGTTTGATCTACATATCTTGGCTGGCGACGTGAGTGCCGAGCAAACCTGTCCAGGCTCATGTTTCTATAGGGCTTCCCGTCAGAAGGAGAGCCTGCGGTTTGAGGTTTAGCAGAGCCAAACTCGCCCCTTCCCGTGGAGGATGGCGACAAGTACTCAGCACACACCAGTTGCATTCATGAGGAAACAATCTTCCTGCCCACCCAGCACTATTTTTAGAGCCATCTCTTGGCATGCAAACTTATATTTCTGGGCTTTCTGCCACTCAGACAAAAAAAAAAAAAAAAAAAAAGGGACAAGAAAAACTGGTTTGGTTCCAGTGCTGAACCCAAACAACAAACATTAAATGTGGCCTTTCCCATTGATGCATTTCTGTGTCAAATCTCACTCCTTCTTCAAAAGCAGTAAGCACTGGCTGTGGCTCTGAGGAATGCTTTTTTCTCCTAATTCTAATGAGGAAAATGTGTCCTCCTCTCTTAGGGGATATTCTGTAAAGCAGGACGCAGTGAAGCAAACTGCTATGAAGAGGACAGGATGTTTTGAAATTTTTAAAGTAATAGCATCCATGCTGGGGCTGTCGACCTCCCCCAACACGTGGGAGGCCCTGAGAAAAGCTGAAGCCCAAAGCCAGCTACGGAGTGGACACAGAAAGAACATTCAGTGTGAAATTGCCAGGCATCTCCGACCCAACGAGAAACGCTTCCTAGCATTTTGCTGTTTTGCCACAGGAACATCTGGCATTTGGGAGTATCAGCGCTGTTCACCAGGAAGAGAAGTGGCACCGGCAGAGACCTTGACACAGACACCCGGAGCAAGTCGCTGCAAGTCTTGCTCACACGAGTTCCAAACCACGGAATGTCACGCCGGATCGGAACTGAGCAAAACAGACGTCTCTCCTGTCTGCTCCCAAGCCTGAAGAGACCTGCCCTACTCTTTCCTTCCAGTGCGTTCTTTCTTGCAATCATATTTTCTGAATTAATTGCCCCATTTCTTTTGGCTCAGTATTCTGTCCCGGCCCTGGCTGCTGAGAGACGTAGCGGTCGGCTAAGGGGACAGCCAGGACTTCCCGCACTTGCGCCACCAAACCTGACAGCCAGTGAGTGGTTTGGATGACGATTTCTTCCACATTGGCACATGTAGTCACCACCAACTAGTATAACAGACACATAACACAAAACAATAAAAATATCTGCAGCTAAGCAGCTATTGTCCCATGCTGTCATTAATATAACAAAAATTAAAACAAGTATCACATTTAAAAAAAACTCCACAAAATTTCTTAAAAATTCCAAATGATATGGATGCAAGGTAATTAATTTCTTTTTTCTTTCTTTCTTTCTTTTTTTTTTTAAGATTTTATTTATTTATTTGCCAGAGAGAGACACAGTGAGAGAGATAGAGAGATAGAGAGAGAGAGAGAGAGAAAGCACAAGCAGGGGGAGCGGCAGGCAGAGGGAGAGGGAGAGGGAGAAGCAGACTTCCCGCTGAGCAGGGAGCCTGATGCAGGGCTCAATCCCATGACTCTGGGATCATGACCCGAGCCGAAGGCAGACGCTTAACTGACTGAGCCACCCAGGTGCCCCAGTGAAGTAGTTTCACTAGATGTGAGATACAAACACTTCCGAAAGTTATAAAAAGTTTGGGATTTCATAAATGGATAAATGCAAAGGAAACTGACTTGCTACCAAACAAAAAACATTCTTAGAGTCTGAGTCTTTGGGACTATTTGCAGGCCTCCTTCTTCCAGGCCTACAGTGGAACTGCAAACCCTGCTCCCTTGAAGGTTGGTGGAATGTGAGTGAAAGTGACACGTGTCAACTTCCTGACACGGGTGCCCAGTCCTCTGTGCTCTCTTCCTCATCAAAGATTCAGATTTACCGGAGGGGGAGAAGAACCATGAGAGACAATGGACTCTGAAAAACAAACTGAGGGTTCTAGAGGGGAGGGGGTTGGGAGGATGGGTTAGCCTGGTGATGGGTATTGAGGAGGGCACATTCTGCATGGAGCACTGGGTGTTATGCACAAACAATGAATCATGGAACACTATATCTAAAACTAATGATGTAATGTATGGGGATTAACATAACAATAAAAAAATTTAAATTAAAAAAAAAAAAGTCAGTTATGAAACAAAAAAAAAAAAAAAAAAAAAGATTCAGATTTACTTAGGTTCCAGGTGGATCCAGGCATCTGAACTGCTTCCCAGTCCCACCTCCCCCCACCCCCACCCTGCTTGATTTTAGTGTGCACCCATACTTGAGAACCATGACTTCACATTACTGGGCTCTTCCATTTTCCAAAACTCAATCCTAGGACATGAAATATTACAGCGGGAGAAAGAAGAAATGCACAAATAACACTACCCCCAAATAGCATGTTCATGTTACAGGAAATGAGTGCCCTCAGTTACTGGGGTTGCCAAAATTCCCCTGGTCCAGCAGAACATGTTCCCAGTTCCACTTGTTGGTCATCTCACACTTTTAGTATTCTATCCCTAGAGTAACTGGAAGCAATAACCCAATAGTCAGGGAGTCAGTTAGCTGTCCTACAGGACTCTGAACATGAAGCCAGTGTAGATTCAGGCTCAGGGCAGTAAGTCAACTGGGACTAAGAAACACTATAGACATAGGGAGTCTGTGAGCAGAGAAAATGTAGCTGAAGAGATGCAGTATCACTGGGGATCCCTCAAAGAGCATGTTTTGCTGCATCAGAAACCCAAGTTTTGGATACTAGCAGAGAAATATTCAAGGGGCACTGTACAAGCTCATACCCCTTAAGAACATCCAAAGTCTCTTCGCACCCAGACATATGAACACAAGGGTTTCCACTGTGATGACCATATGTTATTTACCATTCCTTCACTGCTTACTATGCACCAGAATAGTATTAGGTATTTTAAAGATACAGTTTCCTCTTTTCCTCACGGCAACCCCATGAGGAGGTATTATTGTCTTTTCCATGTTATAGACTAGGCAATTGAATCTACAAGTTTAAGTGACCTGCCCACTGTCACATGGCTTTGAACGTCACTGAAGAATAAAGAATAAAGAGAGTAAAGAGGTTCCCACACTTCCCTATAATTTGGAGTACAACTGAGAGACAGGTGGTTTATAACAACTTCTCGATTGATCTTCTAGTTGCCTCAATACCTATTTCCTGGGCACTTGGTTTAATCTAAAGAATGTGCCTTATTAATGGGAGACCATAAAGCATAATTTTGACAAATACATATTGAATAATCATTTCTATTCAAATTCAAATTATTTATTTTATTTAAATTTCACTAACGTTTGGCATAATTATGCGTCAATCACTTCTCTGCCTAAGGTTACACAGTATCCACACAATCATCCAGTGAAGATTTTAGAACCTTCCGAGTACTAGTTACTGCAGATATAATCGGAAGCCAGACAGACACACTCACCACCCCCTCAGAGCTTACAGTTCTGCTGGGCACACAGGCCATTAAGTAGCAAGAGCAGTGTGCTAAGGGTTATGATGGGACAAGTATTAAGAAGTCTTTCAAGGTGTCCAAGGAGACAAAAAGTGGCCAGCTCTTCTTCCATATACTTGAAATGCATTAGGTTTTCCTTCTTAGACCTGCAGCCAATTTAACAGATACCTTCTCTGGCTAGACTTTGTCCTTCTCTGGTGTTGTCTTATATCTGTTCCTTTAGAGCAACTGGTCTCGATATCACGTTGCTTCAAATAGACCTTCATTGTCATTTGAAGTACTGTCAGCTTCGTGCATAAAGGCCTTCCTCCAGTTCACCATGGAGCAATTGCTCAGCTAGTCACCAAATTATCATCTATCAAAGGAACAGGCAAGCAGGGAGAGCTGGCTTTCGACCTATTGAATTACCAAGCATAATTTGGGCCTTTATTCTACCTTTGTTTAAGAGATGAAATGTGGGAAGTGCTCTTTCCATGATGGCTTTTGTCAAGTGTCACACTTACTAAGCTTTTTGGACAGAACTACAGGTCTGAGACAGTCGTTTTGCTAATATCTCACTCCTTCTGTGCACAAGTCAACACTGGCGGTGTAGTTCTGCTCTGCAACCCAATTTCAGGCATTAAAAAAGAAAGCAAAATATAATGACTTGCTTTAGGGTTTGCAAGATGACCGAATTGCTAACGATAATTGAATAGCTAATACTAAGAACTTACTATCTGAAAGGTACTATGTGCTGAGTGTTTTATGCATGCTATCTCGTTCAAACTTTATAAAAATAGGTAGGCACTGGCATGATACAACCAAGGGCATCATTATCCCCATTTCACACATGAAGAAGACTGAGTCTTGGAGAATTTGAGTAACTTGCCCAAGGTCACATGGCAAGTAAATAGCAGAGAAAAGGATGCGATCCCAGGGGTTTTTTGGCTCCAAAGTCCATGCTCTGAACTGGTACCATATATGGCTTCCTACCACATTGAAACAATAGGTTTAAAAAAAAAAATTCATCGTTCAGCACATAGCATCTATTATGAGCTAGCCACCAAGCTAGGAATTCTGGGGGTATAAAGATGAGTAAAAGAGTTTTCATACTACTAATTAGAGACTGTGGGTATCTGAGCAGTTAACTAGAATGTTCCTAGCATTATACACTTTTTCTGGACTCTAGAGTAACACCAGATCTAAGCCTGGGCTTTCTTTATAGGGCCATTCTTTTTTCCACTAAAAGCTGTTTTTCCACTAGCTAAATATCTCACTCCTACACACCAGCCTTACACTGGGTGAATACTATTTAAATCAATTATTTTGGTGTGACAGATAGACCCTAAGATACTACTCACACTCTTGTATAATGCCCTTCCCATGAGTGGGTGGCACCTGTGACTTGCTTTAACCAATAAAATATGTCAAAGTTGATGGAATGTCATTATCATGATTAGGCTATATAAGATTATGACTTCCATCTTGCTAGCTGACTCCCCATCTCACTGCCTTTGATGAAGCAAGTCGCATGGTGGGAAGGCCCACATGGCAAGAAATTGAGGGCTGCTTCTGGCCAACAGCCAGCTAGGAACTGAGGCCCTCAGTCTAACAGCCCAAAAGGAAGTGAATCCTGCCAACAACTTCAAAAGTGAGCTGGAGAGAGGATCCCTCCCCAGTTAAGCTTCCAGATGAGACCTCATCCCTGGCTGACATCTTAAATGGAGCCTCATGAGAGAGACCCTGGGCAGTCAGCCGAGCTAGGCTGTGCCCAGATTGCTGACCCATAGAAATTATGAGATAATAAATGTGTGTTGTTTTATACTCCCAATTTGTAGTAATTTGTTATGCAGTGATATGTAACTAATATATTTGGTTAAAAGGCAAGTTTCTTTGTGTCATGGATCTTTATGGTACTCTCAAATAGTTGATACCAAAATTTCTAATTGTGATTTTAATCTCTTGGTTAGATCATAAAAATAACAGGGACCTACTGAGCACCCACTGGGTCCAGGTAAATTCTAGCATAGTATTAGTGAAATTATGGCCACATTTACTAAGCAATAGTTCATTAGTGCAGTTATTGCATATACAAGAAGTATTAAATATTCATTTAATAATTTTTGAAAAAGGTTAGTGGACTTTACCATTTTATTGTCCAGTTTCTACTTCTTCCTTTCTTTTGGTAAATGTAACCTTCCATTCTAGAAAATGCTACTTCTCCTAACCTCAGTCATGTTATTCTAGTGGGTCTTTATCTTATATGACTTACTTCCCTGCTCACAGTGGCTGATCCAAGGTTAGGCACCTCATCTAAACTGGGCCAACAAGCACTTTTTTCCAGGATTTTGTTTTAATGTGGTGAAGAGTCCCTGAGTTGTAAATCTGTGAGAATCAAGCATGGACCCTCCATGGCCATGCTCCCTGCTGAATGCAGAAAGACATTCGGCAGGAGGAGAGAATGGCATGGATCTCAGGAAGAAGCAGAGACAGACAGGGAGAGCGCAGTTCCTTCCAGTCCTTGCTGCTGTAGTTCCCGAAGTCCGACTATAACCCTGTCCTTTCTTTGGGTCACGGAGCCCTGACCGGAAACTCACTTTGAGATCCCAGCAAATGTAAATTGATATTCACTCATCTCCATCAAAAGAGACTTAGCATTTACATCGATGTGGATGGAACTGGAGGGTATTATGCTGAGCGAAATAAGTTAATCAGAGAAAGGCAATTATCATATGGTTTTACTCATATAAGGAATATAAGAAACGGTGCAGAGGACAATAGAGGAAGGGAAGGAAAACTGAATGGGAAGAAATCAGAGAGGGAGACAAACCATGAGAGACTCTTAACTCTAGGAAACAAACTGAACGTTGCTGGAGGGGAGGTGGGTGGAGGCATGGGGTAACTGGGTGAAAGGCATTAAGGAGGGCACGTGATGTGATGAGCACTGGGTGTTATACACAACTCATGAATCACTGAACTCTACCTCTGAAACTAATGATGTACTGTATGTTGGCTAATTGAGTTTAAATTTTAAAAAAAGAAAAGAAAGAGACAGCTAATACATGGATCAAGATTTTTCATTATTCTGAATTGCCCTTTCCTGATCTATGTTACTGATGTTCTGAAATATTTGGGTCCCTCATATTTGTTTCTAAACGATTGTTCCATTACTAAATTACCACACCCAGCTGATTGCTGTACCATAAAATGTCAACGTGAGAGAGAGACATTAGGAGCTATCCAATCTGACTCTCATTTATAAATGAGGAACTATGAAACCATAGGGAGGTTAAGCTACTTTCCAATATAAAAGTTAGTCCATACCAGAATTTCCTGAAACTTGACCTTCTACACCCATTCCAGCGAGTGCTGTCCATCCTCTGGCATTACTCCAAGGAATTTATTGAGGCTTAATTTAAACAGTTTGACCTTTGATATAAAGATCCCTCACAAATCTGTCCTCCTTCAAAGACTTAAAATTAACTTGGTGAATTAATAAATAACTTACAAAAATTAAAAACAGTTTATTTGATTTCACCCATAAAAGTGTTCATTTCTGATTCTAACCACATGGAGAAACACATGGTCACCAGTGTTCAAATTATTTTAATAAAAGGAACTCTGTTTACTAATCTAACTCTGGCTTAGTTTAACTATTTCACTTCTAGACTGTGTAATATTTGCTACAAAATTAAAAATTAACAATAATACTGTTTCATTTTTCTAATAATGTATGATTTTTAACCATAAAATAATGCATATTAAAGAAACCATGGAAATATAGAAAAGCAGAAAGAAAACCTCATGTCTTATGTCTGAAATTGGTAGAAGCAATGACCTTGAATCACGTAATTCGTAGGCTAGTTTGTATAAACTTATTAATACCGAGCAGCTAACATCCAATGTCCCAAAGAAATAGACCTTAATATGTTAATCAATACCCTAGGTGTTCTCTTATAACCATGTTTACCAAGAAATTCTCCCACTTGCTTCTCACTATTCAGCCTTTTTGCTGCTTTCAAAATGACTCCCTCAAGCCAGGGGCATCAAACCACTTTCCCTAGGGGTTCCTTTGCTTACAGTACAAATTTTAAGAATATCTGGGTCTACTAATTACCGTGAACTTCAGAAGATACTAAACTGGCTTCTCTGAGGTTTTCTCGGACAGTTTAGCTCACTTGAAATCTCTATAGCAACCCAAACGCACTGATATCTTTGGAACAAATAAACCTTGCCAAAGCAAGCAGAGATTATGGCCCAAGGGCATGTGTGTTGCAACACAAACTTTGAGTGTAGATTATGTAGCAGCTGCAGGATAGAGTGAGTAGAAAATATTGTCTTTGAGACAGTTTTCAGAAACATTCAACAAGACTCAAAACAAGCAGAGGGGATGTGTGATTACTCAGATGTTAGAAATGAGGCTCTAATACTGAAAAACAAGCCCACTTCACAAAGCCAAGGGGAGATTTCTCCTTTCAGACCCCTTAACAAAGTAAGGCTTTATATTGTATGTTCTTTTAAGTTCATCTCCTATAAGTAATTACCCCTAAGAAGAAATAAAAAGGCTAATCAGGAAAAATTAGCCTGCTTCCATCATGAGCTGGACCCTGAATCACTGTAATTCACACCTTTCTTAGCGTCCTACAGGAATGTCCTATTCATCCGAAAAAGTTTGTATTCACTAACAATAAGCCATGTTCTTTTTTGTTTTTCTTTTCTAGGGGGAGATGATGAGTTTGCTTTGAACCAACAACTCACTGATTCTCAATGGATCTCTCAAACCAATCCTTTTTAATTTTCACTGGAATATATAAGGTTGGCATCAAAAATAAGGGCACTTCGCATCACATGCTAACACTACCCAACTCAGTGCCAGCCAGTCGCGTGCTGGTATCAGCTCATACTGGCTCACGAAGGGTGACTGCTAACATCCCTTCCTGAGTGTTTAGAGTGTCACTGAGGTTGAAAAAGGCTAAGTAAGAGTATTTATACCAGAGAAATCCACAAATGATACAAATCAGAGCTTCCTTTTTCTTCTGCCGAGCTGTTAAACATTTACCAGTGAAACACTGGTTTCATCCATTCATCCAACCATCTGACAAATATTTATTGAAATCTAATGTGTGCTAGCTAGACCTTGTAAGCATTTGAGGGTACAAAGACAACCTATAGTCTGTGCCATAAAGCAGCTTACAGTTTAGAGTAATGAAATGAATGAGCCAGTTAAAGTCCTAGTATAAGATTATCCTTCCCAGCCGAATCAGATGGTCCATGATGGTGCTAGCATTTTTAGAGATACTAAAAAATTCTATTAGACAAAGACGTGGAATCTTAAGAAAACTGTACTCCTTTTTTTTTTTTTTTTCTTGAGAGAGAATAAAGACTTATTGTTGAAATATCTGATTTGGTGATTCTGCCGGGACCACTTGCTCAGCTATACTTAATTAAACTTTTTCCTTTGAGATAGTTGCAGATTCACATAAAGTTGTTAAGAAATGATACAGAGATATCTCGTGTATCTTTTATCCATTTTCCTTTACCACTTCATAGTGTTGTGCAAAACTATAGCACAATATCACAACCAGGATATTACCATTAGTATAGTCAAGATAGAGAACATTTCCATCACCTCAAGGATCCCTCATGCTATCCCATTATAGCCACACTCACTCACCTTTCACCCTAACCCTCTCCTTAACCTCCAATAACCACTCATCTGTTTACTACTTCTGTAGCTTTGTCCTTTCAAAAATGTTAAATAAATGGAATTGTACAGTATGTGATATTGGAGGACTGACTTTTTTTTCACTCAGCATTAATTCACTGGCAATTCCTTTTGACTGCTGAGTAGTGTTCCATGCTATGGATGGATGTACCACTGTTTGTTTAATCATTCATTTACTGAGGTCATTTGGCTTGCTTCCAGTTTGGGGCTATCATGAATAAAACTGCTATAAATCATTCATGTACAGGTTTTTGTGCAAACATAAGTCTTCATTTCTCTGGGATAAATGCCCTGGAGTGCAATTTGCTGGGTAATATGGTAGTTACATGTATGGTTTTTCAAGAAACTATTTTCCACAGTGGCTACAGCATTTTACATTTCTCCTGGCAATATATGAGTGATCCAGTTTCTCTGCATTCTTGCCAGCATTCAGTCTTGTCACAATTTTTTTTTTATTTTAGCTGTTTTGATAGATGCATAGTAATATCTCATTATAGTTTTAATTTGCATTTCCCTGATGGCTAATGATGCTGAACATCTTTCCATGTGCCCATTTGCTACCTGTATCCTCCTCAATGAAATGTTTGCTCATGCCCTTTGCCCATGTTCTACTTGGATCATTTGGTTTTTTTCTACTGTTGAGTTCTGAGAAATTTTATATATTCTAGGTACTAGTCTTTTCTTGGATATGTGGCTTGCAAATATTTTTTCCCACTCTGTTGCTTACCTTTATATCCTCTTAACAGGGTCTTTTGCAAAATATAAGTTTTTAATTTTGATCAAATCCAATTTACAATTTTTCTTTTATGAACTGTAATTTTGGTGCCAATCCTGAGATCTCTGTGCCTAGTCCTACAACCCAAAGATTTTCTATTTTTTCTAAGAATTTTATAGTTGTACCTTTTACATTTAAATTCATGAGACATTTTGAGTTAATTATTATTATTTTTTTTCATCTTGAGTTAATTTTTGCATAAGGGATGAGACTTAGGTTAAGGTTCTTTTTTTTTTTTCTTTGCCAATGGATGTCCAATTCCTCCACCATTGCTTGTTGAAAATGTTAAATTTCCTGCCCTGAATTGCTTATACACCTTAGGCATTTTTGTATTTGTCTATTTCTGGGTTCTCTATTCTATTCCATTGATCTATGTGCCCATCTCTCCACAAATAGCACACAGTCTGGATTACTGTAGCTATATAAATCTGAAATTTATTCTTTTCTTTTTTAAGATTTTATTTATTTGACAGAAAGAGACACAGCGAGAGAGGGAACACAAGCAGGGGGAGTGAGAGAGGGAGAAGGAGGCTTCCTGCCGAGCAGGGAATCCAATGTGGGACTTGATCCCAGGATCCTGAGATCATGACCTGAGCTGAAGGCAGACGCTTAACGACTGAGCCACCCAGGCACCCTGAAATTTATTCTTCCACTTGATTCTTCTCCTTTTCAAAATTGTTTTAGCTATTCAAGTTCCTTTGCCTTTCCATATACATTTTAGAATGATCTTGTCCATATCTGTAAAATGTCTTGTTGGGATTTTAATAGCAATTATTTTAATTCCCAGTATCAATTTGGGAGAACTGACATCATTACTCTAAGTCTTTCAATCCACAAACACAATCTGTCTCATTTATTTAAACTTTCTTTGATTTCTTTCATCAGTTTTGTAGTTTTTAGCATATAAGTCCTATACATGTTTTGTTAGATTTACACTTAAATGCATTTTTTTCCTTTGAGCAATTGTAAATGATATTGTATTTTTAATTTCAGTGTCCATAGCTAGTATATAGAAATAGAATTGATTTTGTATGTTTGTCTTGTATCCTGTGACTTTGTTTAACTCACTTGTTAGTTCTAGGAGTTTTTTGCTCTTTGTTTTTATAGATTTCTTGGCATGTACTACATAGGCAATTATATTGACTGCAAATAGGCACAATTTTTTACCTTCTTTCCAATATATGTGTCTTTTAGTTCATTTTCTTGCCTTATTGCACTGGTTAAAATTTCTGGGACTATGTCGAGCAGACATCCTTGCCTTATTTCCAATCTAACAGGGAAAGCAATCAGTTTTTCATCATTAAATATATTAGTTGCTCTTTATCAGATTTGGGAATTTACCTCTATTCTTATTTTTCTTGGAGTTTTATCATGAATGAATGTTTAATTTTGTCAAATCCTTTTTCTGCATTGATAGAATCATGTGACTTTTTTCTTTAGCCTGTTAATGTCATGGATGACATGGATTGCTTTTCAAATATTGAATCATCCTTACATCCCTAAAATAAACCCCACCTAGCCATAGTATAAAACTTGTTTTATATATTGCTCAATTCTATTTGCTAATATTTTACTAAGGATTTTTGAGTCTATATTCATGAGAGATATTGCTCTATCATTTCCTTTCTTTCTTTCTTTCTTTCTTTCTTTCTTTCTTTCTTTCTTTCTTCTTCTTTCTTTCTTTCTTCCTTTTTTTGTACTGTCTTTGGTTTTGGTATCAGGGTAACATTAACCTCAAGAGGAGAAGAAAAGCCTATTGTACGTACACATATTTTTGCTTGCCATGTTCATTCTTCTTTCCTGATGTTTCAAGGTTTTTCCTCCATCTAAGAATGCCTTGTTTTCCAATTCATTACTGAAAGATATTTTTGCCAACTTTGGATGCTGAGTTGATAGTTCTTTTAATACATGAAAAATATTATCTTTTTTTCCCTCTTAATGGTTTCTGCTGAGAAATCTGCTGTCACTTAATTTTTCCCCTATAGATAAGGTGTCATTTTTCCCCTATAGATAAGGTGTCATTTTTCTCTGGATGCTTCCAAGATTTTTCTTTGTCTCAGACAAAGAAAACTTTCAGAAGTTCAATTCTTGGTATGATGATTAATTGTATCTGTCAACTTGGCTAGGGCATGTCACCCAGATATTTGGTTAAACATGATTCTAGATGTTTCTGTGAAGATATTATCTGGATGAGATTAAAATCAGTAGTTTTTGAGTAAAGTAGATTAGCCTCTATAATGTGGATGAGCCTCATCCAATCAGTTGAAGGCCTTAAGAGAAAAAAGACTGACTTCACCTGAGGAAGAGGAAGTTCTGCCAATAGACTCCCTTCCGACTTGAACTATAATGACTCTTTCCTGGGTCTACAGCCTACTGGACTACCTTGCCAGTTTTGGACTTGCCAGCCTCTACAATCATGTGAGCTAATTCCTTATGATAAATCTTTCTCTTTCAGAGAGATGGAACCAATAGGATGTGTGTGTGTGTGCAGGTGTGTATGTATTCTGTGCACATATATGCATGTGTATGTATTTTATATACACATGTATATGAACATGTATATATGAATGTGCATATGTATATTATATATATAACACACATATACATATATATTACACACATATACATTTATATGTGTGCATTGTATGTATATATAATACACACATATGTGTATGTTATATATGATATATATGTGTATATATGTATATGTTTTATATATATATACACACACACTTATCCTATTAGTTCTGTCTTTCTGAGAGAGAGAGAGAGAGAGAGACAGATTTATTTTATTTTATTTTTTATTTTTTAAAGATTTTATTTATTTATTTATTTGAGAGAGAGAGAAACAGCATGAGAGGGGAGAGGGTCAGAGGGAGAAGCAGGCTCCCCACTGAGCCAGGAGCCCGATGTGGGACTCGATCCCAGGACTCTGGGATCATGACCCGAGCTGAAGGCAGTCGCTTAACCAACTGAGCCACCCAGGTGCCTGAGAGAGATTTATTTTAAAGAGTTGGCCTACAATATTGTAGAGGCTGGCAAGTCCAAAATCTGCAAGGTAGCCAGAACTGATAAGATGTGTGTATGTGTGTGTGCATCTGAAGAACCCTGACTAATGTACGTGGCATGGATTTCTTTACATTTATCGTGTTTAGGTTCAACGAGTTTCTTGAATTTATAGGTCTAAGCCTCTTGCCAAATTTGTGACATTTTCAGCTATTATTTCTTCCAGTAGTTTTTTAGCCCCTCTCTCTTCCCTCGTTCCAGGGATCTCATGACATAAACGTCAGATCTTTTGTTATAGTCCCATGGGTGCCTAAGGAACTGTTCAGTTCTTTTTAGCCTATTTCCTCTCTGTTGTTCAGACTCAGTAATTTCTACTGTTCTATCTTCCAGTTCACTATTTCTTTCCTCTGCCCCCTCCCTTCTGCAATTTTGTCCATACACTGAACTTTTTATTTAGGTTATTTTATTTTCAGTTCTGAAATTTCCATTTTTTTTTTCATATCTTCTATTTCTTTGCTGAGATTTTCTATTTTTTCTTTTGTTTCAGGCATGTTCATAATTTTCACCGAAGCATTTTTATCACGACTGCTTTAAAATCATTGTCAGATGATCCTAACAGTTCTGTCATCTTGGTGTTGGCCCCTAATGATTGCTTTTTCATTTAGTTTGAGCTCTCCCTAGTTTTTTGTATTATGAGTCATTTCCATCTGAAACCTAGACATTGTGTTTTATGTGATGAGAACTTGGATGTCATTTAAACTTGTTTTAACTGGTTTTCTTTGAAGTGCTTCTGGCAAGGGAAATGGGAAGGGTCCTGTCTTGTTACTGCAACGTGGGGGTAGAAGTCCAGTTTCCCCACGTGGGTCTGTTGACATCTGAGGTTAAGGGGACTCCTGTTGAGTGGGGGGTGGGAATTCCAGTTCCCCGCATGGTCTCCACTGAGGGGGTTTTTCCTGCCCAATGGGGATGAGAGTCTAGGCTTCCTACTTTGCTGTCTCTGAAGCCATCCCGGCAGGAGTGTTGGGGCCCTCCTTATAGCTTGACCAGGGTGGAAGTCTGGCCTTTGCTGGTATGGGTGGTGGAGTTGGGCCTGTATTTTTTTTCTGAGGTGTTTGGCTGAAGTAGGGGGGTTATTGTCTAAAAGTTTTCTGTCTTGCTAAGCTGCCCCTTTCCTGTCTTTTGTCTAGGACAGGACAGGCTTTTTTGTTGTTGGAGTTTTTTCTGTCTGTGTAGTTGGCATTTCTGGTTTGCCAGCTTCTTCAGCAAGTTTGGGATATATGAAGCAAAAAGAAAACCCAGGGAACTCACTACCCTGTTGTTCCCCTGGTCCTGAGGTCTCTAGCTAATCTGCCTTCTTTCTGCACTATTCATCTTTATGTTTGTTTAATATAAAATGTCCAGAGTTTTTAGTGCTTACGGGAAAGAATAGGGAAAAGTATGTTTACATGATCTTCTGGAAAGTTGAAGTCTCCCACTCAGCTATTTTTTTTTTTAAGATTTTATTTCTTTATTTATGAGAGAGAGAGAGAGAGAGAATGGGGGGCGGGGAGGGACAAGCAGACTCCACGCTGAGCGCAGAGCCCAATGCCAGGCTTGATCCCATGACCTTGAGATCATGACTTGAGCTGAAATCAAGAGTCAGAGGCTTGGGGCACCTGGGTGTCTCAGTCGGTTAAGCGTCTGTCTTTGGCTCAGGTCATGATCCCGGGGTCCTGGGATGGAGTCCCCCCACTCCCACATCAGGTTCCCTGCTCAGCAGGGAGCCTGTTTCTCCCTCTCCCTCTTTCCCTCCCTCTGCCCCGATTGTGCTCTTTCGCTCTCTCAAAAGAATAAAAAAAAATCTTAAAAAAAAAAAAAAGGTCAGAGGCTTAACCTACTGAGCCACCCAGGTGCCCCTCAGCTATTTTTTTTTTTTAACTATTTTCTTACCTTAGGGATAAAGAAAAACCCAAAAAACAAAACACCACTAGATCCCAACAAATCAGTTGATAATCTTGCCATAATTATGGAGCATCAAATATCTTGCTATCTTGCTGTATCTTGTTATAAAACCACAATTGTGCTTAGATCAACTGCAAAGAATTTACTGATAATGTATGTAGAGAAGATAATGGATTTTTGATCTTTGTTTCATTCTCTATTTACGTGACACGGCATAGTTTTTAAATTAGAGTATCAACTTTTCCACTTACATTTGGATAAAAGTATGGATGTTAATGATTTGGCTGTCCTATCGGTCTGCCTTTTCTGTATTTATAACAGCGGCACCTGAGAAGCCATACAAAATGCTTAAAGGTAAAACAAATTATAAGGTTGTTTTCAACAAGTCATTTTTCAGTGTTTGTCGAGTAGATTGGCACAGACTATATTCAGCCGTGTGGGTAGACCTGTCTAGTCTGCACACAGATGGGGCCAAAATCAATGGCAGGTAAATATTTTTAGAATAGTAACCATTACTTAGTTGAATACAGATTTCTCCTGCTATCAGAAAGCACAGTGTTCCTACTAAACCTTTTGTAAGCTGAAATGGTGTAAAATGAAGAAACAATTACCATTAATTTATATGGGAAATTTTGGGGGCATTCCCAAACTCCCAAAATAACCTCTTCTAGGCTCTTCTGATACCTTAGGACCCATCTTGCTAAGGATGCACAAAATAAATGGAGATAAAGCACAGAAGCTCACAGACACACTTCAAAGTTACGGCAGGGAAGGCGCTGGGCGGGGGGGCCCGCCTTGTGGCTTGGGGTCTGCACTGCATCTATAACAGTTAGCTGCAAAACAAACATGGAATGCCCTGCACTTTTTGCCTTTTCTCGTAAAAGTAAAAATCCACTTTGGATTTCTTTCGGTTAGCAAAACCGGGCACTAATGTAGGTCTTCTGTAAAAGCCAAGTGGCGTACTTTCAAAAAGCGGGCGATACCCATATCTCAAATACATCATTCTCTGAGAATATTTTCCCTCGGTCTGCTTTCTTGATTTACTCAGGGTGGTAAAAATGATAGGGTAGGCAAAACAGGAAAATTATGCAGCAAGAACAACAATAAAATATAGTTGTTTGAATACCTATCTTTCTGGACAATTCTAGAGTGAAATGGCAAGTGATGGGAAACTTGCTCTAATACACAGGTAAGTGCTGCCTTGCATGGGAGACTTTACTGAATTATTTTTCTTCCTTGATAGGGAAAAGAAGATATACTATAAAGGATAAATACTTGGGTAAGATGAATAAGTATTTATCATAGTGATAAAGGGTAGTTCATTAAGTTGGTATTAAAAAAATATCATTTGTATTATGCATGTAATTTTTCAACATTTCTAAACTTCACATTTCAAAATAATTTTTTCACGCAATCTCCATAATCACTATTTTAATAGTTGCACAATATTCCTTTGGGCACTATATCATAATTCACTAAATAGTCCATTATTGTTAAACGTTTAACGCACTTGCAATGGTTCATTTTAATAAATAATGATATGAGTGACAAGTTTTTGTACATAGTTTTCACCATACCCACTATTTTAGTTTGCTTAAGCTAGAGCCCGTGAAATAGCATCACTGAATCAATGGTATAATGATTTTTAGGTCTCATAATAAGAACTGATAAATTATTTCCCAACAGAACTATATGGCTTTATAATGCCACCAACAAGGAATGAAAGTAGGAGCTTATCTCCACCTTCTCCTGCAAGTCATTGTATTTAAAAAAAAAAGGGGGGGCATTTTAGAGTTGAAATATTGTTTAATTTGCAATGATTCAGTTAGCTGTGGTTTACTAGTTTCATTTCTTTTATGAAGTGTCTGTGGCTGCCCTTGGCCATTTATTTTCTTGGATTTGGGGATTCTAAAAAATCAATTTGAATGAATTCTTTATAATAATAAAAAACATTAACCTGCGTACTGTTTTCCAAATGAGGTTTAAAACATTTTTTTTAATGTGACACTGCTTTACTTTTTTTTTTTTAAGGAGCTAGAAGTTTATTGGAGACGCCAAGGAAGCGGCGGGCCGGACAGCTGAGGAGAGACTGTCTGCCAAGGTTTTAATTTTTATAGAGTTAAAATTTCTGACTCTTCTTTGTGATTTGTTCTGTTTACTCTAGGCTTAGAAGGTCATTCACTTCATTCTTTCTATTTCTTTTTATATTTATTTATTTATATGTTTTACTTTCTACCCAATATAATTTTTTAAATTTAATTTTACTTATTTACTTAAATTCAATTAGCCAACATATAATTTAGTTCAGTGTCTGTTTTGAGAGGAAGGGCAAAGTTGATTTTTTAAAAAATTGCTAAGAATTTATCTCATTATGATTTCATGCATGATTTTGCCCTTCCTCATTGATTTACCATGTGAGAGATGCTCAGTTATGCCCGTCCTTTGGCTGTCTGTGTCAGTCCACCAATCCCTGATTAGCTTTGTGCCATTACTGTTTTAATAAATGTAGCAACACAGAACATAATACACAGTTAATAACCTGCTTGTTTAATGAATATACAGAATCTGGCAGGGCTAGGAGCCCTCATTACTAATTTTTTAGAATCTTCCTTAATATTCTCTCTTATGTTTGCTATGCCGGCCCCGCCTCCCCCACCTTCCACAGCCAACATTTTATTTGGAACAATTTCAAATCTTCAGAGAAGCTGAAAGAAAGATACAATGAATATCTGTAGAGCCTTCACCTTGACTCACCACTTATTAACATTTTGTCACATTTTACTTTTCGCACTCTGTATTTGTATACACACAACACATGCACCCACACGTTTTTGCTGAACTATTTGAGAGTAACCCAGAGACATTATGACACTTCATCTCTAAGTATTTCAGTATGTATCTTTTCAGAACAAGGGCATTCTCCTTTATAAAAATACCATTATTACATTCAAACTATTACCCAATATTTAAGTTTTCTCAATGCTCCCACAATTTATACCTTTAAAAAAGAGAGATCTGATCAAGAATCACCCATTACATTTAGTTGTTGTCCTGTCTCTTTAATGTCTTTTAATATAGGTCATTTGACCCATCTTTCTTCTCTTTCTCTGTCTTGCTCTCTTTCCTCTCTCCCTCCCTCCTTCCCTCCCTCCCTCCCTCCTTTCCTTCCTTCCCACCCTCCCTTCCTCCCTCCATCTCTCTTTATCCTCCTCTTTCTTCTTTCTCTCTCTCCATTTCTCTCTCTCCATCTCTCTCTCTCTCTTTTTTGTCTTTCATGACATGACATTTTTCTTTTAAAAGTCCAGGCCAGTTGCTTTATAGCATGCTTTTTTTTTTTTTTAAGATTAGTTATTTATTTGAGAGAGTGAGAGCAAGAGAGCCAGTGCATGAGTGGGGGGGGGGGGGGCAGAGGGACAAGAAGACTCCCTGCTCAGGGCTCCATCTCAGGACCCTGAGATCGTGACCTGAGCCAAAGTCAGATGCTTTACTGACTGAGCCACCTAGAGGCCCCTATAGCATTCTTCAAACTTTGGATTTCTCTGATCATGACCTCACTTGTGTATGATTCTTAACAAATTTTGGAATCCTTTTATTTTAAATCCCAGTCTCATCTTTTCCTACCCTCACTTGCAGTTCTAACTCCAAAATCCTATTGGAACTTTGATGAGTACTATAATTAAATAAATAAAATTTTGAAATATTCAATAAAAAAACCTGTAGGAAATCTTAAAATCAATTTATGAAGAATGGACTTTTTTTTTTTTAAGATTTTATTTATTTTGAGAGAGAGAGAGAGTGCATGTGCATGCAAGTGTGGGAAGGGGCAGAGGGAGAGGGAAGAGAGAGAATCCTCAAGCAGATTCCTCACTGAGCATGGAGCCCTACACGGGGCTGGATCCCACAACCCTGAGACCAAGACCTGAGCTGAAATCAAGAGTCATCACTTAACCAACTGAGCCACGCAGGTGCCCCTATCTTTTTATTATATAAAAGAAAAGAGTATATATTTCTTTAAGTCATCTTTTTTTATATAGCAAAATTAAAAAAAAACAACCTTGTATAGATCATTCACTTCTCATTAAGAGTATTCATACTTTATTTTGCTGTTGAGAATTTTTTAAAGTTATGTTTCCTTACTGATTATAAACTGGAATCACACTGTAGCTAGAGGCCAACTGCTTTCTTTTTTTATTGGTCTTATTTGCAGTCACTTTACTGAATTCTAGAATTACTTTTATTAATGTCTCATTATTAATTTTTCTAGGTATGTGATCAATACTTCTAAACAATGCACTTGTTGAGGAAATGCAATCAGTGTACTTACAGACAACGCCCAGAGTATAGTCAAGTGATAGAGTCATTTATAAAACAGTGTGCTAGCAGGTCCCCTGCACACCGCCCTCTCTACCCCATCCCCGCTCCACCCCACTCCTGCTTCTCTGGTCAGCACTGCTGTTCCATCATCCCACGCAAACCACCTCACCGCTCTCCCTTACATCAGCATCTTTCCTCCCATACAAAGAACGTGCACAAGCTGTGTTTTCTCTTTTCACCAGTCACAACTCATCAGTCATCACATGGGTTGCTCAGGGCACAGGTGCCTTCACATGGGCTCTCCTTCCACAGTCTGACACTCTTTCTTTGATATCTCAGGAAAATCTTTCCTTACTTCACTACATCTGCACACTGAAAAGCAAGACAGGGGCCGATACGACTGTACTATAAGAAACAAAGTGAGGGGCGCCTGGGTGGCTCAGTTGTTAAGCGTCTGCCTTTGGCTCAGGTCATGATCCCAGGGTCCTGGGATCGAGCCCCGCATCGGGCTCCCTGCTCCGCGGGAAGCCTGCTTCTCCCTCTCCCACTCCCCCCCACTTGTGTTCCCTCTCTCGCTGTGTCTCTCTCTGTCAAATAAATAAATAAATAATCTTAAAAAAAAAAAAAGAAACGAGGTGAAATGAGACTTAACATAGATTCAGTTCCTTGAATCTTTAACGTTACTGAAAAACTTTAAGTTTCCTGTAGACTCTCACAAATCTCCATCTATATTCTTACCCTTCATATTCCTCTGATTAAACTTGTTTTTCTTTTCCTGTCAGCATTAAGAACAAGAAAGTTCATCTTGTTGGCTTTTTGTTTTGCGTAGCTTTAATGAGTGGTACTGAATTGGTTTCAGCTTTAGCTATCAGGGAAGTTAGGGGACACCATCACCTGGATGGTGCAGGCCAGGAGGAAAGGAAAACGGAGGTGGAAGAGGGACAAATGCGAAAAGCTGGGGTTTTTGGAAACCTCAGAGCAAAAGCAGCAGCTTTGAGGAAGGGTCAACAATCACCAACTGAGTCTAAACAAGGCCAGGGCCACACAAAGGCCAATAGCAGTTCTAGCTAATGCCGTGGTGGGCAGTGGGGTGTTCCCTGGGAATGTGATGTGTGAACGGCTCATTTCCTTGAGGTCATAACAGAATGTTATATACAGATGACGGTAGTAGCTAGAAAAAGGCACCTATGGTTGCACAGGGAGGAATCAGTGGTGGTCATATAGTATCCAGAGTTTGGACACTGGGGATAGACTGCCCGGAATGGAATCCTGGATCTTGTTTTGTTAGCCGTTTCATCTTAGCACCTTCCTTAACCTCTCTAGTGCTTTGGTTTCCCTTGCACGGAAACTGGTGATAACCAATCTCAGGTTTTTGTAAAGATTAAATGAATTAACATATGTAAAGCATTTGGAGCCATGCTTGATATATAGTAAGTGTGCATTAGTTATTGCTTATAAAATCATTGTAATTTTTATTCTTTAGGCACCAGAGGTCCCACCAGAGGTTTGAATGAAAAACCCCACATACCAAACCTGGACACAAACTTGGCCTCTTCCAAAGGAAACTGCCATCTGATAGTGTCCCTCAAATCTAGAGAGATTCAGTTTTCAACCAACAGACTCTAAACCTCCATACAAGGAGAGACTTGTAGGGACAGACAAAAAGTCGTTACTCAGCTATTTTTCCCTGGTTTTTTGAGGGGTAGGCTGCCTTCCAGGTACGGATAGCTGGGGAAGGGCAAAGACCGGCAAAAGTATGTTTTTAAGAATATATATTATTGCCAATGTACTACATTTTGGCTACATAATGGGTTAAATTTGCTTTGCTTTTTAAATTTATCCTTTGAAGTAAACTTAATAACTTTGTTTCTATGGAAAAATATACATTTAATTCCAGAATATATGACCCCTAAATAAGGGCAATCCTTTTGTTGGGGAATTTATGTACATCTGGAAGAAGTTTAACAATATCTAAAAGCTGCCTCCACACAGGATCGTTCAGTACAATCCCATGGAAGTCTCAAAGAGCAAAATTCTGTAAGAGAGACCAGAAAGTTCGACACCAGAATGCAATATCCGATCAATCAGGCCCCTACTTTATAAAACTGCAGGCTCTGTATTGGGGAAGATTAATCTGGCATTGCAATCCAACTGTGTTGCCAAGTTCTATAATTATAGCAACTCCTCTGAAGTTTATTCAGAATCTGGTTCTAAGCCACAGCTCTGCCCACATTCCTTTACTACTTCCTAGCATGATACCCAGACCTCACGTTTTGAAAAACACGTTTTAAATCCTCTTTAGAACCATGTTCACCCACTGGACTAAGAGGCTTCGAGACTGGCCACCTCTAAGCCAGTCCAGTCTAAAGGTCTGCTAGAACACCAAGAGTGTTCTCTGCCTAGAACCCCCATACCCACAGCAGAGTGTGTTAGATCCCGAATCATGAAGCAAAGGCAGTTTTCAAGGGCCATTTTTAATGAGGTTTGCCACAAGGGCGCTCTTCCTTATGAGCATCACTAGAGTCTGAGAAGAAATCTATCACTGTGCTAGTTACTGACAGATATCACAGGCCCATGGCTGCTTTCCTTTCCCCGGGCGCTGGCTCCTTTCAATGGACTTCATAACCATGGAAGTCTCTACTCTTGGTTACTTCAGGCTACTTAGTGTCCAGCTGCAAACTAGGTTGTATGAGAGAAACCACTACAAAATGAAAACCAATCAGAGAAAGACATGTATCATATGACCTCACTGATATGAGGAATTCTTAATCTCAGGAAACAAACGGAGGGTTGCTGGAGTGGGGGGGGGTGTGGGTGGGAGGGATGGGGTGGCTGGGTGATAGACATTGGGAGGGTATGTGCTATGGTGAGCGCTGTGAATTGTGCAAGACTGTTGAATCACAGACCTGTACCTCTGAAACAAATAATACATTATATGTTAAGAAAAAAAAAAAGAAGAAGAAGATAGCAGGAGGGGAAGAATGAAGGGGGGGAAATTGGAGGGGGAGACGAACCATAAGAGACTATGGACTCTGAGAAACAAACTGAGGGTTCTGGGGGGGGTGGGGGGATGGGTTAGCCTGGTGATGGGTATTAAAGAGGGCACGTTCTGCATGGAGCACTGGGTGTTATGCACAAACAATGAATCATGGAACACTACATCAAAAACTAATGATGTAATGTATGGTGATTAACATAACAATAAAAAATTTTTAAAAAGTTAAAAAAAATGAAATCCATAGTTAAACACCAACTATCCATTTGATGAAAAGAAACAGTATCGAAAAGAACACCATGACAGAATTTCTAACAAGACTCACATCCAGCAAAAGACAGAAAGTTGATTTATTTATGTTGGTTCATACTAATGACACGTCATACCTTGAGTTGATAAACATGGGGTCTGAACAGAAAAACTCAGGTCATCTGCTTCTGGTTTCAGGTTTGAATGTGATGATTTGAACACTATAGGTATTTATTTAGTACCTCCTTGTAGAAGTCCTTGTCTTAGCCCCCAGGAGACAGAGATAAGACAGATAATGACAAAACCAAATGTTGCATGTTTACTCTGTTCTAGGTACTTTACATGCATCATCTCATGGGATCCTCACGACAGCTCCAGAAAGGAGTTGTTATTATTCTCCCCATTTACGATGCAAACTACAATGAGGAGATTTTAAATAACCTGCCTAAGGATCCATGGCTGGTAAGTGACTGGAGTGGTACCAGGCAGTGTGATTCAGAGCCCTAGCTCTTCACCACTCAGGACACTGTCTCACAATCCCTGAGTTAAGGAAGTTTACATGTGGAGCCACGGCAATGCCAATACAGATGTCATAACACCAGGCAGGAGAAGGTAAATGCCGTAACAGGTGTGACGGTCTCAGAGATTCGCATCCAGTGGGAAGAAACAGCGAAGCTCTCATGGAGGTAGGACCTCAAATGAACTTTGAAAGATGCTCGGGTTGTAGATGATACAAGGGCAGGGTTAGTGGTGGAAAGGATGGAGGGAAATGCAGTCTTCCAGAAGGAAGGGACAGTGTGAGTGAGTTCAGAAACAAGACAGGAGCAGGGACGGTAACAGCAAATAGTACAGTGTGGCTGGAAGGTAAGGGACAAATAGGAAGGGAGAGGGAGAAGGAAATGGAAAATCCACTGGCAATATTCTAGAAAGCCCCTACGTCCAGGCTCAGAAATGTGTTCTAAATTTTCCAAAGAGTAGGACACCATCATAAATTCCTAAATAAGAGATTCCTGTGGACAGAACAGAATAAACATGGTACCAGTAGGACTGGAGAGGGAGGGATAGGATCTTCAAGACCTGGAAACTGAATGGTTGTGGAGCAAGAGGAGAACAATGGCATCTGGACTGGGTTGACTTGTGCATGCCCTAATCCCTGAAACCAGGAAATGTGACTCTGTTTGGAAAAAAGTTCTTTGCAGATGCAATTAGGTTAAGGCTCTTGAGATGTGATCTTCTTGGATTATCAGTGTGGGCCCTGAATCTGATGACAAGTGTCCTTATAAGAGAAAGGCAGAGGAAGATTTGAGACAGAAGAGAAGACATAGAGAAGAAAAGGAGGCAATGTGGCCATGAAGGCAGAGACTGCAGTGATGAGAGCACAAGTCAAGGAACGCTAAAAGCCACAAGGCACTACAAGAGGCAAAGAACGGACTCTTCCGCGGGCCGCCAGAGGGAACAATGCCCTTTGGCCTCCAGAACTCTGACAGACAAAATTTCTGTTAAGTCACCCAACTTGTGGTAATTTGTTATGGCAGCCCTAGAAAACTAATACCCAGCATTCTTCCTACAGAATAGAAAAGTTTGGAAAAGAGAGCTGATTTGGGGAAGTGTTTAGAAACTGACCAATAGGGCGCCTGGGTGGCTCAGTCGTTAAGCGTCTGCCTTCGGCTCAGGTCATGATCCCAGGGTCCTGGGATCGAGTCCCACATCGGGCTCCCTGCTCGGCAGGAAGCCTGCTTCTCCCTCTCCCACTCCCCCTGCTTGTGTTCCTGCTCTCGCTCTCTCTCTGTCAAATAAGTAAATAAAATCTTAAAAAAAAAAAAAAAAAAGAAACTGACCAATAGAATGTATACAGTTTGTAGAAAAATTAATCACATGGGATAAAAAGACAGTAGGTTGGGCAGAAAAAGCAGGGTAGATGGGAGCCTGGGTGGCTCAGATGGTTAAGTGTCTGCCTTTGGCTCAGGTCATGATCCCAGGGTCCTGGGATCGAGCCCCACATCAAGCTCCTGGCTCAGCGGGAAGCCTGCTTCTCCCTCTCCCTCTGCCTCTCCCCCTGCTCATGCTCTCTCTCTCTCTGTATCTCTGTGTCTCAAATGAATAAATAAAATCTTTAAAAAAAAAGAAAAAGCAGGGTAGAATCTTTTCCTTTCCCATACACTCAGCTCATTATCATTAGTTTTGTCAGCGTTTATCAAGATGTGACCCACATGAGCTAACTTAAAATGCACGTTCTTGGGCTCTATCTCCAAATTCTGGTGCCTTTCATCTGGGGTGGGGCTCAGGAATCTGGTTTCAAAAGCATCCCAGGTGAGTCTGATGCAAGTGATCCTTTAACACCAATTTGACAAACTTTTTCTGTCAAGGGCCAGTTGGTATATATTTTAAACTTTGTGGCCATAAAGTCTCTGTCACAAGGACCGGAATCTGCTATTGTGGCACAAAAGCAACCATTGACAATATATAAATAAATGAGAGCGTCTGTGTTCCAGTACAATTTTATTGCATTTTATTATATGAGATTGAATTTCATATAATTTTCTTGTGTCAGGAAATATTACTCTTTCTTGAAAACTTTTTGCCCCTCATCCATTTAACCATGTACAAAAGCAGGTGGTGAGCCAGATTTGGTCCATGGGCCCTAGTTTGCCAACCCCAGCTTTAACATGCCGCAGTTTGCAAATCACTGCTTTAAATGTTAGAGCTGAGATTTTTCAAGCCAGTGGCATGCCACGAAGCAGCAGGGGAGAGAGGAATAGGGGAACATCTGATGCACTAGAATAACCCCCAGCATGCTGGCAGCTTCTCCTAAAGCAGAAGCCCATAATGTGCAGCCACACTTACGAAAGGGTGTCACTCATGGGAACACGATCCTTCAGGCACGCTGTAGACTTAAAAATAGACTGAGGCCCACCGTGCGGAGTAGCGCTGGGCAGACCCAACGTATAGACTGCAGCCTACACGAGAAAGCCAGGTTTCACTAGTTCAATTCTGTCCCCTTTTCTCCCATTGAAGAAGGTCTCAGAGTGGGTGCATGGGTGGCTCAGCCTGTGAAGCATCTGCCTTCGGCTAAGGTCATGATCCCGGGGTCCTGGGATCGAGTTCCGCATCAGGCTCCCTGCTCAGCGGGGAACCTGCTTCTCCCTCTCCCACTCCCCCTGCTTGCACGCACTCTCTCTCTCTCTGTGTCAAATAAATAAAAATAAATGAACTCTTTAAAGAGAATGTCTCAGAGAATGTAGAGGAGCAGGAAGAACGATATAGGCTCAGATTCCTTCTAATTTATAAGTCTTTCATAAACTTCAGTATGTTAAATACAATTAGTAACAAATGACTTTCAACATATTTTACAATGTTGGATTGTGACCTGCCACCAAAAACATCAGAGAGCTGCTACTTTGTTAGAGAAGGCAGCTTGCCTTCTCCATTCCTGGGCAATCATCACTGCTGTCTCCTTTCCATACCTCTGGCTTTGAGTTAGCCCAGCTGGGATAGATTTATCTGCAAGCTTCCTCTACCTGGGTCCTAGCCACAGACAAGGACACATAGCAGAAATCCATGACAGAACCAAGATTCAATAAGATTTCAATAAGCTGGAACTCTGGGCTCAAAATAACAAGATGAAATTTAACTAGGACAAATGTAATTGTCTGCATCTACATTTAAAGAGATTCAATTATAAAAGCACAAGTTGGAGGAGAGACTTTATGAGCAGGTGCGTGATGCACCAGTTCACAGGATAAAGGCCTCAGGGATGTTTTTAACTACAGCCTCAACAAAAGCTAGTGAGATGGGGCTGCTAAAGTACTTAATATAATTTTTGGTTGCATTAATGTAATTACAGTGTCCAGATGAATACAAGAGTCCACTGTACTCTGAAATAATCAGATGACATGTAGAGCCCTTCAGCAGTTCTGGGCATTCGGTTTTAAAATGAATGTTAAAATAAAATAGTAGGAAAGGTATTCAGTAATGGGACTGTAATCAGAGGAGGGCCAGAGTAAAAGACAGTCTGAAAATATATTTTATTGAGAATACTTGAAGGAGCTGACATGGTTAGCAGTGCTTTTGAGGGAGTATTGGAAATATTTGGAGATGAAGTCAGTGTCACATTTTGAAAGTTAAACTACACAATCAAAGCAAAATAGGTCAAAGCCATAGAAGTGTGACGCCTACATATTTGGATTCCCGGAAAGCAGACCTGAAGTTCTGCAGAGAGAATGTGATGTGTGCTGCAGCAGAGGGGTGTTTATCTACTGGGAAGCAGGGTCCAAAGTGAGAGTCACAAAAGCAAACATTCATCTTGCCCATCCTGCGCTGCACGGGGAGAGAAGGCTTGTCCATCTGAGAAAGATGAGAGCATTCTATTATCAGAGTTTGGAGCCATCAAACATTTAAGTCGTACAATTTAAGTCTCTCCTTGTTCTGACTGCACATTCTAGCAACCTGCTTAAACTTTAGAAATCTGACTTCAATTCAGCTTGACTACTAGGAAAGGATGTAATATATGTCTTGTTGGCATTTTAAGACATGAATAAGCCTTATTGTTGAGAATAGTTTTAGGTTTGCAGCAATATCGAGTGGCAAGTACAGAGAGTTTGCGTATGCACCCTGCCTGCACCCCTCTCCCTGCACTATGGACAACCTTTCCCATCATCGACATCCTGCACCACGGGGGTACATTTGTTACAACAGATGAACCTACATTAACACGTCATCATCACCCAAAGTCCAGAGATTATATCAGGGCTCACTTTTGGTGTTGTACATCCCATGGGTTTTGATAAATGTATGATGATGTGTACCCACCACTGTAGTATCATACAGTATAGTTTTACTGTCCTAAAAATCCTCTGTGCTTTGCCTGTTCATTTCTCCTTATCTTCAACCCTTGGCAACCACTGATATTTTTACTGTTTCCATAGTTCTGCTTTTTCCAGAATGTCATATAATTGGAATTATACAGTCTGTAGCCTTTTCAGATTGGTTTCTTTCACTTAGTAATATGCATTTAAGTTTTCATGGCTCGATAGCTCACCTCGTTTTAGGAAATAACATTCCATTGTCTGGTTGTACTACAGTTTATACATTCACCTACTGAAGCACATCTTGGTTGCTTCCAAGTTTCGACAATTATGAATAGAGCTGCTATAAACATCTGTGTGCAGGTTTTCGTGTGAACGTAAGTTTTTACCTCCTTTGGGTAAATACCACGGAGTGTGACTGCTGGATAATATGGTAAGAATATGTTTACTTTTGTAAGAAACAGCTGAATTGTCTTCCAGAATAGCTATGCCCTCTTGCATTCCCACCAGCAATGAGTGAGAGTTCCTGCTGCTCTTCATCCAGCATTTGGTGTTGCTAGTGTTCCAGATTTTGGCCATTCTAATAGGTGTGTAGCATTTTCCCATTGCTGTTTTAATTTGCAATTCCCTCATGACATATAATGCTGAACATCTTTATACATGCTTACTTGCCATCTGTATATCTTCTTTAGTGAGGTGTCTATTAAGGTCTTTTGCCCATTTTTAAACTGGGTTGTTTGTTTTCTTATTAGTGAGTTTTAAGAGTCCTTTGTATGTTTTGGATACAAGTCTTCTATCAGATGTGTCTTTTGCAAATATTTTCTCTTAGTCTGTGGCTTGTCTTCTCATTCTCTTGACACTGTCTTTCGTAGAGCAGATGTTTTTAATTTTAAGAGGTTCAGCTTATCAATTGGCTCTTTCATGGATCATGCCTTTGGTGTTGTATTTCTAAACAGGCATCACCATATACAAGGTCTTCCAGGTTTTCTCCTAGACATCTTTAACAAAAAATTTTTTTAATAAATGTTATTTTTTAGAACAGTTTGGATTTACAGAGAAATTGAAAATATAGTACAGAGTTCCCCTAAACCTCCTCATCCAGTTTCCCCAGTTATTAACAACTTATGTGAATATGGTACATTTGTCACAATTAAAAAAACTAGTATTGATATATTATTATTTATTAAAGTCCTTAATTTATTCAGATTTCCTTAGTTTTTCTAATGTCCTTTCTCTGTTCTGGTATCCTATCCAGGATACCTACACTAAATTGTAATCTCTCCTTAGGCTCCTCTTGGCTATGATAGTTTCTCAGACTTCCCTTGTTTTTGGTGACTTTGAAGTTTTGAAGAGTACAGTCAAGTATTTTATAGAACATCCTTCAATTGGGATTTGTATAATTTTTTTGAGAGATTAGAATTGGGGTTATTGGTTTGGAGGAAGAAGATCACAGAAGCAAAATGCCATTTTCATCACATCATATCAAGGGTATATAGTAATAACATGACTTATCACTGCAGATGACCTTGATAACCTGGCTGCAGTAGTATTTGTTAAGTTTCTCTACTGTAAAGTTACTTTTTTCTCATTCATACTGTACTCGTTGGAAGGGGGTCACTATCAGCAGTCAACACTGAAGGAGTGGAGAATTATGCTCTTTGCCCTTGAAGTGGGAATATTTACATAAATTATTTGGAATTCTTCTGCACAAGAGATTTTCTCCTCTATAATTTATTTCTCAGATTCTTTATTTTTATCTATATGGACTCATGGATATTTATTCCATACTTTGGGTTATCATCCAATACTAATTTATTTCGTTGTTTAAATTGTCTCAGCTTTGCACATTAGAAGTTCCTTCTGTTGGATCCTGCGGTCTTTGACATGCACCAACATGTGGTGTTTTAATTCTTTACTTTCTGGCAAGACAAGATTCTTTAGGCTCATATTGGATATTTCTTTCCTTAGTCCTAGAATCAGTCATTTTTTTCAATGCCTGGTTCCTTTTGCTAGAGAATGGTATTAAAAACCAACATCTGGGTGTTAGGCATGCTTGTTGCTACCAGAGTCTTGTTGCTGCTAGGTCATCTCAGCTGACAGAGGGAGGAAATATTATACTAACCCCTGTTTCTACACACATCTCTAAATGTGGCATTGCATTTTAAACCCCCTTCTCAAGTGAGCTGCCGAGGTGCTGATTTGCATTCACGTATCTGGTCAACTCTGAAGACATACAACTTCTGCGTCTGTCCAGGGCCCACCAGCATTTACTTGAACCATGCCCTGCCACATTGCCATACACGATTCTTCCCTACTTCAAACATCCATGGGGACTTTTAGTCTGGAGAAGAAAATACTTAGAAAGGATATAATAGCTGCATTCAAATATAGAAGAGGGGGAGTTTGGGGCTGCTCCAAAGGGCAGAACCAGAACCAACCATGTAAGTTATATGGAAGACAATTTGAAGTTAACATGAATAAAAAATATGTAAAAATCAGAACTTTGTTTTAAAAAGGAATGGGCTGGTCTTGAAAAAGCCATAAACTCTGTATAAATAGACAGGCTCAGAGACTGGGTCACCATAAGCTTGTCCTGGATATGATGATAGAGATTCTCCTCCTGGGCCATAGACTGGACTCATCAAGATATCTCCTAAGGCAAAAAAGTCTTAACCTATAATAAGAGCTGCTTTCACAAAAATGGTCTTGTAATATAAACCCATGTGCTCAAACCTCAAAAGATTAGGATTTTTTTAAATCAAGAAATGAATAAATAAGACTCCTGACTATTATTATTATACAAAAAGAACACATTTTTAGTGAGTTCCCCTTAGTTGTTAAATACAGAAGTAAAATATACTAAAGAACAGAAGAGGCTTGTTTTTATTGAATAAATGTGACTGAAGTAGAGGTGGATAGTATACACTTTAATTGCGAAGATTACAGCAAATATTTGAACCATTGCAATAACCTCATGTAGAGAAAAGATTTTGAGCTCTATTTTACATTTGCTGTATGCTGTGTGCTAGTTCACCTGATGAGAAGCTTCTGGGATAGGGTCCAAGAACATCAGGCAATTCTGAACACCTTTTTCAGAAATGCTGCCAGATTCTTTTGCTCTTTACCTCCCCCTTTCCTTAAGAATTATGCATATCAGAGCACATGTGTGTACACCCACATTTGCACATGTGCGTGTGCACACTCACACACTTTCACTCTCCTTAAATAACTGGTAAAGGTCTAATCATGACACCAAGTTGTCATCAGCAACCCAGATGTTCCTACTCAGAGAAAGAATAACACACACCCCACAACCGTCAGAAGATGAAAGAGCTTCCTAAGCTAAGCTTTCAATAAACACAGCCATGGCATCATGTGGAGGGTAACTGCATTTTACACATGCACCTATATTCTTATAAACTGTGCAGAATGAGATCAGTAGAATTTAAATGAATAAAAATGAATTCTACTAACTCAATGAGAACGGCTGATTCATCTAATTTTCCTTCCTTCCTTCCTTCCTTCCTTCCTTCTTCCTTTCTCCCTCCCTCCCCCCTTCCCTCCCTCTCTCTTTCTCTCTTTCTTTCTTTCAACGGCAAGGCAAATTTTTACCGCCTTGTGTTCACTCCTCCCCAGTATATTTTCTGGTGACAACAATCACAGCTCAGTTCCACTCTCCCTCCAGTTTCTGAGGTCTGTGGTTCACAATGGAGCTTGTGACTGAGAATGACCAAGGAGTACCACCAGTATGTTGTGAAGAAAGAAGGAAAAAACTTATAAAGGAATTCATTTCTTTTATAAAATTATCTTATATAAAATCTTAGTTACAATAAAATTTCATCTAAAAATGCCCACTCTGATGGGGGGAGAGCACAGTTTCTTTGCCATATTGAAACCATAATGATTCAGCAGGTTCCTATTTTCCTATATTAGCAGGATTTCAAGTATATTTGCAAATTTCAAAATCAAAACACCAGGCAGTATGAATTTATGACACATTTTATTTTTATTAATAAAATTCTACGCATGACAATAATCAGCATTTTGTACAAATGCAGTGACATGGTTTTTAAAAAGTGTTGGAACAATTAAAATAGTTGAATACTTCTATGAATATAAAAAATGGAAAACCAAGAGAGTAAAACTTTGCTCAGTTGAACCCAACTCATTTATAATTTATAAAAATCTCACAAATGCTGGTCTTGAGTTAGTAACTCTTCTTGTCTTTTAAGACCATTAAATTAATAACTTTTAACAACAAATGATGAAAAAGAATGAAAATAATCATTGAAATAGAATGGCAGACACTCCCAGCTGCCAATTCTATAACCGGTTTCCCCTTCTTTCTTACTATCAGAATGTTTGGCATATTTGGGAGGCAATGCTCCCAGCTCAGAAAGTACGCTTCCCAGGCTGTAGGGGGGGGCTGAGTGACAATTTTGTCCAATGAGATGTAATGGGAAGGCACAAGGTGGCCTTCCGGGAAGGGAAATTCCAAGAAAGCTCTTTAAAAAAGCAAACTCAACTCTTCCCCCTCTGCTCTGTCTTTCCTCTAGTCTCTGCCTGGAAGCAAGCACAATGTCAGAAACTACAGAAAGAATGGTAGGTCTAGGAGGATGACAGGCACCTAAGGAGGAAGGTGGGGGGTGAAGTCACAAGGAGCATGAGCCTATTATGACATCCTGAGTTACTCTATAAGCTATGAAGTGGTTTCTTTAAGACTTCTTGTTACACAAAGGGGAAAAAATGAATTTGCTTAAGCGTATTTTAACTGATAAAAATAATGTTGAGCACCCTTAAGTAATTTAAAAATACCCACTTAAAAACAACTAATACACTCACTGCTGCCCATTTTTATTCTTAAAGCAGATCTCCTAAGGACCTCTACTCTGAAACACTGCTGGCTGAGTTTGAATAAATATGGGCTTCTGAATGTAAGTTTTCATTAAGAATAGTTTAAAATGAAAATCGTCCTTGTTTGGGGGATGATGTATATCAAAGCACTACAAAGTGTTAAAGTAAAGTGAAATACTATTCTATGTCCCACTGGCTTCATTATTGAGCATTCCCATATGATGACACAATGCTAAACCCTAGGGAAACTGTGAGTAAACATACTCCAAAAACACTCATTAGGGAAAAAGCAGAATGATTCTGTGAAAGAGAAAAACAGCAATTTGATGATAATTTTAAAGTGAAGAGATGATTAAAAACTGGCCTAATATGAGGAGCTACACAGCATGGACACCAACAGGTACTTCTGAGAGGGTCTCAGTATCACCGTGTCAGGCCGTGGTGACAGAGGAATAGCTCTTGGTTATCATGTCTAATTTTAGCTACCATATTTAGGTAGGTAGAATATATTGTAAATTTAGACAAAGTATTGTAACTGGCTAAATTAAATTTTTTTAAAAAAAGATTTTATTTATTCACATGAGAGAGAGCACAAGCAGGGGGAGAGGCAGAGGGAGAGGGAGAAGCAGGTTCCCCACTGAGTAAGCAGCCTGACATGGGGCTCGATCCCAGGACCTGGAGATCATAACCTGAGCATGACACAACCAACTGAGCCACCCAGGTGCCCTTAAATTAAATTGGTTGTTAAAGATGGTAAACACCAAAAACACTACAAAGATCAGAAATAATAACCTCTCCCCCCAAAAAACCCATGTGGTTCAGCTTCAACAATTAAACACTGGGTGAATATAATAAAGTAAGTGTCCCCAAAGCTTCTGCCATTATCCCAAGTTGTGCTTCTGTCTCTGATGGGGGTAAAGATTATTAGACTCAACAAAGCCTGTCAAGAGGAAACAGACGAAGGATAAATCTTTATGAGTGTGTTATTTGTATGTTAAAATCAAGTGACTTGTCAGTCAACAGATATTCACTGATGATCACGCACCTCAGCCTCTGATTGGAGAAGAAAAGGAAATGAGGTGGGAAACAGGGTGGAGCTCCATGGGGCTGGTTCTAAGAGCCACAGCGTTGCCCATGTGTTGTATCAGCTAGAAGCTGCTGTTCTCACTGGTTAGTGCACAGTAGTAACAAATGGGGGGAATTCAGAAAAAAGAAAGCTGCCTGAGTCTCATGCAAGAGTTCAGGTTTCAATTGTTCCAGGATCAGGCCCAGGTAAAAATACTGCAGGTTACTCTATTGAGCAGTTAGGGTGGAGGTTCCCTGGGCTGGATTGAGAGCAGATGGGTCTTGAGCTGGACCTTGGGGATGGGCGGGCCATGAGATCAGTGGGGAGAAGGAAAATATGAAAGGGATAGGGGAAGGGATAACCAAGGGCAAAAGACAGTGATGAACAGTGAAGACAGTGTGTCAGAAAGTTACAGGAAATAAAAATTACATACATAAAGATGGGGTCCATTTAGAGACTTAAAAAAAAAAAAAAACAATGGTGGGAAATGGGAAACTATGGGTGAGGAATTGACCAGGTGACAATGACATGACAGAAAGACCGGTATGGCAGGAGCCTACGGGTTGAGTGCCAGCACAGAGAGAGAAGCAGGAAGAAGCCCAAGGCAGGTGCTGAAGTCCCAGGTGAAAGGATGGGGTGCAGGCTTGAGTGGGAGCACACTGGACACAGTGGGCAATCTCTGAGGGCGTGGATCTAAGATTTCTGGAGGATGCTGTGGGGTACCAAAGGGAAAGGGCAAGGACTAAGGTAGGAGGAAACACAGAAGTTGCTGCAGACAACTAAGGAAGCATGAACCAAAAATCCAGGTTGAGAGACCTTTGTGAAGAAAGAAAAAGAGAGTGTACATCACAAGGCCCATGTCCCAGGGTGGAGGGGAGTGAATGAAGAAAAGAGCTCACGCGGTATTTCAGGATGCAGCATGAGGTTGGGGGTGGGCACTACAGCAGAGCATTACAAGTTGAAGTGGAGCTGGTTTAGGACACTAATGGGATCTTTCAGCTCATTGAGAGGAAAAAAGGGATTGCTCTGCCCAATGTATTCAGGTGAAATAGAATTAAAATGAGAGTGAGGAATATAAAAGAATATTTTCCATGTGCAAACCTTCTTGCACTTTTGGGTAAAAGAGGATATCGAAGAAGGACCTTCTGCTCACACTGCACACTTGTGACAGAGGAGTACGTGTAGAGGTAAAGTGGAATGATAGTGTATCCGTAGCCAGAGCAATCCCTGTCCCTGGAGATCCTTAAGCAGAAATAAACAGCAAAATCTTCCCAAGAAGGGGAAAGAGATTTCCACCACCAATCAGAGCAGGTGATAAATGTGGGGCCCAGAGTTATACATTATCAGAGGGGCAGGCTATTGCGGGTGCAAGAAATGACTAGAACCTTGGTGGCTCCTTCTTAGTAGAGAGATGACTACTGAATCTCAGTTATAGGAGCCATAGTCTTATTAGCAGCCTGATTCATTGGAGAACATGGCTCACTGAACTCCCCTACTCCAAAACGCTTCCTTACTCTGTGCTGGGAGAATCCACCTATGGCTCCCATGGATGAGTTTTGTGTGTACACTCATCTGGGCTGAAACCTAGCTGCCTAGAGACAGCTAGGAAGGGAAGCACATGTTGTGGAGAGTAAAGGGCCAAGGAAGAGATGTGGTCAGGTGGACAGGTGAAGTTTGAGGTATGTCTGGACATCTGCAGGTGGCTGGAACTATGGGAACGAAATCCAGGAGAAGGGCCAGGTTGGACTTTTGCTTGGGAATCAGCTCACAGTGGGAGTGCCTGACCTTGGAGCAGGTGATCTCACTGAAGGTACGGGACATTGTCAGCCCTCAAACATTTGCTGAATGACTGGAAAAAGAAAAACAGGGCTGAAGAGCAGAGCCCTGGGGTACCATCTTATATGGGGTTAGAAAAAAGACTACGAAAAGAGACAGAAAGGAAAAGGTCAGTGGGCAGGAATGCTGGAAAGTTCAATATCATGAAAGTCAAAGGAAAGAGATTCAAGGTGGTACCATTTTCACCTATTAGATTGATAAAGATTTTAAACAGAACTGCTCAGATTTTCTGGAGTGCAGTTGCTGGTGGGAATGCAAGCTTGAACAACTTCTGCACTGCAATTTTGCAACAGACATCAAAACCCCCTTCATATCAGGAATATTTTTTCTCAGGTTTATCAGTTAGAAATATATAAGAATGTGCACAAGTCTTAGCTACAAGATAGTTAACATTGGCGGCATACTCTAAAATTACTCCCAATCATCCCTACCTCCTGGTAGTCACACCCTTGTATAATCTCCTCCCCTGGAGTGTGGGCTGGCCTAGTGATTTGCTTCTAAGAAACAGAATGCAGCAAAGGTGATGGTATATCACTTTTTTGATTAGGCTACATAAGGTTATGACTTCTGTCTTGCTGGCAGACTCTCTCCCTGGCAAAGTAAATGCATGATATCCTTTTAGCACATCAGGAGTAAAGAAGAATTCCTCTTCCTGGCTTTGCTGAAGCAAGTTGGCATGCTGGGGAGGCCCACATGGTAAGGAACTGAGAGTCACTTCCAGCTAACAATCAGCTAGGAGCTGAGGCCCTCAGTCCAACAGCCCTTGAGGAAGTGAATTCTGCAACAATCACATGAGCTTGGAAGTGCAAGTATCCCTGGCCAACACCTTAACCGTAGATTTGTGAGAGATCCTGAAGCAGAGGACTCAGCCAAGCCATGCCCAGATTCCTGACCTACAGAAACTGATTTGTGTTGTTCTAAGTCAGTAAGGATTTGGAACAACTTATTATTCTGTAATAGATAACCAGTTTGGTAAATTACAATTCTACTTGTGATGACAAATACATGGAAACAACCAAAATGGCCACTAGGGTAATGGTTAAATAAAAATAGTATATACGTATGATGTAATTTAAATTTATGTTCTAGATGAATGGAGATAAATATTCATAAAATTTGTCTGCAATGTATTAATTATAATATATATTTTAAAAGTTCAAAAAATTACACATCACATAAAACTATTATTTGGAATAAGTATGCTTTGTATATGTAAATCTAAAGGAATGAACAGAAAAATACACATCAAGGTGTTAATAGTAGTTATCACCTAATAACTGGTTTATGGGTGCTTTTTGTTTTGTTTCTTCTGCTTATCTATACTTACAAATTGTTTAAAATGATTGTGTATTGCAATATAATAAAAAGCACAGTTAAATGCATAAGAGGAAAAGAATAATAAGCAAAAAGGGATCATCAACAATAGAGCCCACCACAATAAATGAAGGAGGTCTCATTCATTCTTTTTATTGATTGCTTTCTATGTGCCAGGATGAAAACTGAGAAGAGTTACTTGTTTTGATTTGGCAGGGAAAAAGCAACTGGTTATCTGAGACAATGCAGTGTCACCTCTTCATCCGTGGAAGAAGGGTGATTTGTTCCTACTTGCTAAAATGCATTGGATAATATCCAATATAAGCAAGAAAGGGGAAGAATTTCAAATAATGTGGCAAAGACATTTGCACTAAGTGTCGCAATTGGGTAGGAATCATTACATAGACAACATCTGAAATCTACACTTGGTGTCAAGAGTAAGAAAATTGACATCACTTGGACAAAACAGTGATAACACAGTTACAAAACTGAGGGGATCTAGGCAGTGCAAATACAAATAGACAAGAGGTATGCACACCACAGAGGAAGAGAAATGTATTATTGCTAAAGAATTCTTTTTTTTTTTTTAAGATTTTATTTATTTATTTGACAGAGAGAGACACAGTGAGAGAGGCAACACAAGCAGGGGGAGTGGGAGAGGGAGAAGCAGGCTCCCCGCGGAGCAGGGAGCCCGATGCGGGGCTCGATCCCAGGACCCTGGGATCATGACCTGAGCCGAAGGCAGACGCTTAACCGACTGAGCCACCCAGGCGCCCCCTTGCTAAAGAATTCTTAATACTGCTTTGGTGTGTTTGGACTTTTGTGCTTGGACAACCTGTTTCTTTCAAATACAAGTAATTTTAGGGCAGAAGCTTGAGTTTCTTCAATTCCATTAGCCTTATGAAGAAATATACCCATGTAGTAATAACTCACAGTTTGATTCTAATGGTTAAATTAAATAAGAAAGCTATCAGATCAAGTTGACTGTCCACGAAAACTGCTGTTCATCTTATATAGTTCAACATTTCAAAGATCTTTCTTGGAAACAGCCCATAAAGAGCCAGCCACCCAATATAGATACATTCTTCAGAAGAAAAGAACTCTTTGGGGCAGCAAGATATTAACACTGAAAGAAACAAAAAAGTTATTTTAATTTCCTAACAATGTCTCACCTACTCCTGGGGAGAAAGCTATATAACATGAAACCAAAATGCCTAGATAAAGGCGATCAAACAGTAAAACTGCCAAGGTCTTTACAAACAAGTGCACAGTTAATTACAGATTCTGCTTCTGTTTGGACACACACAAAGCTGCGCCTGGGTACAAACCGACAAGTGGATGTGTAATTACCATTCTCAATAAGTGAACCAGTGATGGTAGATATGTAAAATGATGAAAGTGAGGTGTAATTTGAGGCTTGGGGTTGGAGGAAAAACTTTAGCATTATCCTCCCTGTCTGGTCTCTATGGTCCAATGAGCAGAATTCCAAGGAATTTTTTCATGTAAGTTTATGAAAACAAAAGCGAAGAGCCACAGAGTACATAGATGGATCATGAAGCCTTGCGTGGGGAGGGAAGTACACAGGGTGAATACAGAACTGAGCAAATCTGGATTCAAAATCTGGAAGTGAGGTGATATATCTCATTTCCAGGTTGCAGAGAGAATCCAGACATGCGGGAATCTCTCCCCTTTCCCAACCCATCCCCCAGCCCGACACACAGACACACAGAACTTCTATGAATAGCAGGAGAGATACCCAGCAGGGACAGATGGGAAGCACCAGCGCCTAAAAATGTGGAGACAATGAAAATGAATAACCCTTGGGTTTCTGAATGGAACTTGCCTTTTCCATTTTGAAAAAATGCTGTTCACTCTGTTTAAATGGCACAGTATAAAAATGGGACTGTAACTTGTAATTTTGAGATATAAAATGTGAAATATAAAACAAGGGGTTATAAATCAGCTAGAGACCAATTAAAATACTTAGACTGTCATTCAAAAACATTCCACCGAATGTAATAAAATGAGTGGGTGGTTGATTCTATTTTAATAACTGAAGGCTGCAGGAAGATTTTATTTCTTCAACTATCAGCCAAATATACCCAGGACTGACTGGAACATGGAAAATACACTTCCACATTATGTTAAGCTATAAAATGAAATAAAATCCCTCAAAAGACTGCATCGGAACAGTGTTCTGATTCACAGTAAGGCTCATTTGAGGTTAAATGATACTTTATCTTCAGTATTGTATAATGATATTGATACACAGTATTTGTGTAGTTAGTGTAATAATCATATTATGTCCAACATTATTCCACTATTTTATCATAAATATGAAATCAGCCAATGTTTCTCAATGAGGGTGTACTGACATTTGGGGCAGGAGAATTATTCACTGTGCAGAAATATTTTGCACAATCAAGACTGTCCCCTAGACATTTCTAAATGCCTCTTATGGGTAGAATGGGGCTTGGGTTCTGGTGATGATACTAATCACCCATTGAAAGAAATTGATTTTGACTGCTATAAAACCTGTGTTCTTTAAATGGCATAACCATTTGCTTCTTTGAAAAATTGGTTCTTATTTAAAAAAACAAATAAAACCTGGAAATTATTAACATTCCAAGTTGTAGGAGGTTATCCAATAACACATATTAAAAGTTGCAAGAAAATAATTATAATAATGTCTTACGCTTGAGCATTAAATTAAGTCATAAATTGTTTTAGGATTGATCGGATTTATCTTTTCATTATAGACCTGAACTCTAAGGTAAATGCTGAATTCTCCAGACATAAGGCAATATTTGATGATGAATCCTAATGTTTCCTAACTATCCATCCTGGAAGAGAGTTTAAGAGCTCAATTGGTCCAAGTGCCTAAAACATCTATAAAAACAGATGTCAAAATGGAGATTTTTGTTCACCAAGAATATGCAGTCAATAGAGTAGAAAAATCCAAGTCTACTGACTGTTAGGGGACAGTTCTTTCCTCTAGTTTCCAGACTTTAGAATTTCAAGACCTCGAAATATTAAAAAAATTGGGACCTAACATGAAGTTACTAATGTTTTAAGTTGCCCACAATTTAAATATTAAGAACAACCTTTCATCTATCACCATGGTTCCATAAAAGAAAAGGCATTTTAACACCGAAGATGTAGGAACTACACAAAACAAAATGCTGTCCATTAGGCCGAAAACTTCATCATGGACCAATGTATATACGCTGTACTATACCACTTGATTTTTTTGTGTTTTTGTAATTTTTGTTTTGTTTTTTTGTTTTTTTACTAATTCCTCTTATTTCTGATCACCATTGCAGGCATCCAGCTAGTGACTACTAAGGCTTATGATTCTTCCTGTTAAAATGCTACTAGGATGTAACTATAAGTAACATGATCAAACGGTAAAAATCAAGTATCTTACCACTGAAGCAGGCAAAGACTAGGTATATAAAACCTCACCCTTGATCACTAGACCAGTTGCCTGCTGTGGAGGTTTCAAGCTTGGGGAGCCACCTTGTCACTTAATAGAATTATCATTGCCTTTAAAGCTGCCATCCACACTTCCCCCCCCACACTTCTGGCTTGTGATGTTGCAGCTCTGGGGAGGTGGAGAGCAAATGGGAGCAAGGAACTCCCTGTTTGCTGTTAAGACACAGCATTGCATTCCCAAGCCCACCATCTGGAACCAACACCAACTCAACTGCAGAGTCTTTAGTGGAATCATGGGGGACCCAGCCTTGATTTAACATGTCCTCTTAGAAAGTTGCTTGGGAGTAATTTCAGTCAACTAAGAGAAATAAAGCCACTGAACGTCAAGGAAAGAACATTAAAATTAGATACCATCTTTCTCATTGTAGGATTATTAATTTTTTTCTTGTTGCTAAATTTGCTTAAAATTTGTTCATTCGTTTTTAGTGTCCAAAGGAACAGGAATAAAACAAATATGAGTTGTTCTATCCATCACATTAAGTATCCCTGATCCTAACTCTGACTATAGTAACCATGGCCTCCTCTCCCCCACCTAGAATGGCCAGATCTACATGAAACTATGCCTATTTTGATTTTTAATTTTTCTCCCTAACTCTAGGATTCTCACTGGGTTCCTGTGCTTCTGCACACAGCAATGCACCACACTGGTTGCCCTGATCATCCCCTAAGCGGCCATGTGCTACCACCTCCCACCTTTGATCTTCTGCCATCATCAGTGTGGTCTTCAAACAGCATTGCTGCATTCTAACTGCAAAAACAAGTGCACTCCTTAGTGGAAAAATACCACATTCCAGCTTGGTGAAGCAGGTGGTGTGTTTCATAGGATGGAGCAGAAAGTAGCATCTCTTCCTCTCAAACAAGAAGGAAGACTATTAGCACATCAGCAAATAAAGTCGGGCTCGATGAATTTTAAGTGCTGCCTTACAAATGAAAATGTGGCAAAATCTGAAAAATCAGCTTTTAGAAAGTGTTTAAGTCCATTATTCAGACTCAAACTCTTAGCTTTAAAGAAAAGCTGATTTCCCCAACTTTCAAATGATATGGATGGACCTGATGATTTTTAAGATGCTCATAATTCCTCCTGCTCTGTGAGATATAAAACCTGGCTTTGGCCCAACACAATGACCATCACACTCAGCAGGACCACAGCACGTATAGTGTAGACACCCGATATGTTTTGCAGGTATCATCTGGACAAAATAGCCTATTTTACTTCTAGTCCAGGTAGGCTGAAGAAAAGGCTTGTGTTTTTCCTTTATGTGGATAATTAGAATCAGTATAATTAAATTACTCAGAGTCTGGGAAATAAAGAAGCAACAAACATATTCGGACTTGAAGTTTCAGTCATAGGCTCAGAAAAACTCAGTGTTTTAAAATTTCTAGTCTGGGAAGACTTTTATTTCCCCTCACTAAAACTGGTTCTTCTGAAACCAAATAGGACATCTGGAGATTTGATAACATGGAGACAAGACACCCTAACCAAGAGCGAAAGCCTTTCTCAAGCCACCAACTGATCTTTGCAAGTGGAGGGACTTTCTGCCTGATTTTGACCAGGGTTAATAAAGAATAAGACTGACACTAAACAGAGTGGCATCCTTTATAGCAAATATCTTTGCCACTGGGTCACTTCTAGATGTGACACCTGCTACTCAGGGCCATGTTGTCCTCAGGCTGATACCATGTATACATAAAAAAATCATTTCTCATTTTGTATAGTTTCATCACACATGGGAGGAATGACTGAAGCAGAAGCTCTGCATCTTTGGTATGCATGCTGGAGCACACTTGCAAACTGGTGTGGTTTCACTTTTGAGATCAAAGGAAGCCAACAGCAGACTCGGTGAGCTCAGCTGGGCATGATTCCAAAGGAAATGCAAGCAGCATAATTCCAACATAATAATGTCTCCCTGTATTTACGAGGGTGGCAACAGAAGGAGTGACTCAATATAGAAAATTCTGAGCTCAGAAACATCACACATATCAGTAAAAAGCTGTGAAAACTTGTTCCTTAGTAGATGTGTTGACCTGGCCACTTGCCTGTCCAGAGGAGGCAGTAACCTTGTCTCTGGGTACCACATTCAGGTGGGTCCAGGGACTGCTGCTCTCTATCACTGCTAAGTGAAGTTGGCCATGATCTGATGAATGAAGCAGGAAGGCCCCACAATCTCTACTCATAGCTAAGAACTCATTTCATCAGATTCTTACAGAACACCTATCTGGTGAAGAAAAGGGTATTTTTTAAATAATGAAAAAGCAAGCTACTGCATGTTATATAGGATAGGCCTTGCGACAGCATACCACAACTGTTACTTCTAAGTGGACATCCAATAAACTTCTTAGTGGTTATCCAATAACTGACCCCCCCCCCCCCCCAAAAAAGGTTAGCCAACAGACAATGAACCAACATTCTTCGAGTAGCAAATGTGGGCAATACATATGCCAGCTTAGCTTCTTTATGACTATACCAGCTCTGCTTCATGTGTTTTTCATTTGTTTGCATAGAAAATAGTCAAAATATAAAAACCTAAATGTAAATATATAGTACACCATCATCTGATTCCTTGATCAGAGGAATGACCTTTGTTTTCACATCCATTACTGTGGTTACAAAAATACTGAAATTTGATATAGTAATATAATAAGCAAACTAACATTGTGTAAACATGAGTTGAATATTTCAAGAGCACAAAATGGGCTTTTACTTCCTTTTAACCTCAGCAGATTGTTGAATCTTCCTAGTCTTGAAGAAGGCAATACAGTTCTAAATCTTGGTTTTCGCCATCCAGCCTGATTGTGTCTAAGGGAAGCACAGGTTCCTCCATTGGCTTTGGACAGTGTTGCGAGCAGGGAAACTCCCCAGCTAGGTGGAGAGAAAGGGGATATGGCCAGAAAGCCAGGCTCCCATGGGGAAGGAGGACATGCCACGCCTGGCCCTGGACACCGGGAGAAGATCAAGGGACCTCCTGTGATCAGCAAGCAGTAGAACACCCAAGTTCCTCCCTCCTAATTACTAGTTCTGTTTTCTTTTCTTTCTTTTTTTTTTAAGATTTTATTTATTTATTTGACAGAGAGAGACACAGCAAGAGAGGGAACACAAGCAGGGGGAGTGGGAGAGGGAGAAGCAGGCTTCCCGAGGAGCAGGGAGCCTGATGCGGGACTCGATCCCAGGACCCCAGGATCATGACCTGAGCCGAAGGCAGATGCTTAACGACTAAGCCACCCAGGCGCCCCCAGTTCTGTTTTCTAAGATATTTTATCTCCAATATAGGAACACACTCTTCGAGAACTCTTATTGTTTGAACTTACTTTCTTCCCAAAGTGATCTGCAACTGACAGTGAAATACTTTTTTTTTTTTTAAGTTGAGAATTTTACTTTATTTTGTTTAAATTGCCTACAGAGAAAGGGTCAGCTGTTAACCAAATGAGAACATGGACTGCAGAGTTAACATACCGGTGGTGAATCACAAAATGCATTTCTTTTCAGATGCGTAGCCATGTTTTCCTGCAACTCCACTGTTAATTTTCTTTTCTTTTTTTTTTTTTTTTGATTTTATTTATTTGACAGAGAGGCACAGCGAGAGAGGGAACACAAGCAGGGGGAGTGGGAGAGGGAGAAGCAGGCTTCCCGCGGAGCAGGGAGCCCGATGCGGGGCTCAATCCCAGGACCCTGGGATCATGACCTGAGCCGAAGGCAGACGCTTAACGACTGAGCCGCCCAGGCGCCCTTCCACTGTTAATTTTCAAGTTGTATCATTATCTGTGGATATGAGGGACATACGACTGCACTATTTATGTGTTAAGAATGGCTCAAAAGGGACACTTGTTAGCCTTGAAAGATAAACATGTGGGGGAACCCAATTCTTAAAAAATACATAGCTTTCAATGGGGGTAACACTCCCTGGTAAGGTTGAGAGGCTCAACACGAGCCGAATGCCGGGTTCCTCATGTGTCCACCCGTCCTTGTAAACGTGCAGCTGTCTGGCACTTTCAGCAGTGCTAGTTCTGTATGATCCTTAACAGTACCTGCTTAGTATTTGTGAAATTACATTTCATGTGCAAAGAACTGAGGTGATATTTTGAAAACCACATGGTTAATGTATTGGCCAAGTGTGGTTAGAGAGCACAGTTCTTCCAAAAACAGTTCACGGCTTCCAGTATTTAACATTCAGTGTTGGGTTTTATTTAGTGGCCTTTAAAGAACTTGATAAAGTCTGGTCACATCCAAGTAACATGAAAGATTACAGCTATCCTGGTGTAATCAATCCCAAGGGATAAAAATGTATGTTTCTACCGCGATTTGATGAAATCTCACACTCTGTAGATGAAAGCCCCACTTTGTGCACTTTGTAGTACATGGCGGCAAATGGGTGGTAGAAAATAGCAGGTGACCTTATGAGATGTTATTCTTAGAAAGGGGCAGCAAAATTAGGCAAATCTATTACATGGCTGCATACTATCTTTGGGGTTGATTTAGGAAAGCTGAGTTTATGCAGTCCATTGAAGAAGCGAATGTTTGCCAAATCCAGTCAAAACAAACCCTGAGTGAGGAAGAGCAATCAGAATCTTTTCATCATTTAGGGATTAAGCTGTGCAAGTAAAGCTTGCCTTAAGAAAAGCCAATGTGAAATGAAAATCAAGATGTAGAGAAGTGGTATTTACTTTAAAACAAAATATCTTAAAATAGCCAGCACTTGCAGTACATTTACTTACATTATGATTATGATTTGACTACTTAAGTTGGTCTATATACCATTCTTCATGAATACAGGTATTGTGCATTGGAAGTGTTCACAGTCTGTAGGCCTCTGTTACAGTTGCATTAAGAGTCACCATGTCTGCAAAAACACACCTATTTCCCTCTACCCACGTCTAGTTTCTTTCGCATGACTTCTGAATTATTTTTTTGAATAGCATCACCAATCACTTTCTCCCTGAAGGTGTCCAAGCCAGAATTTCCAAGTACCCTTTCATCTTTATGAAGCTCCCCATCTGCTTTACTCCCCCCCAAATTCTGTAGTCTACACCCCACACTCTCTTGAACATAGTAGCCTTCTTACCCGATGCTTCTGTCCTGCTTCAAGGTTTCATGATGGTCTCTCTCAGATTCTACACCTGCCTCCTAATTATTCTTTCTGCCCTCAGTGTCAAAACATGTATGTATTTCCTCCCTGCCTCCTCCCCATAGCATACCAGATGACTGTTCGGAAATGTCAGTCTAAAGTGTCACTGGAATAGCTCTCCATCACCTAACAGATAAAAATCACATTCCAAAAAGTATTTCAGGTTAAGCCTAACTGTCAAGCCTTAGCCCTTCACACTTCTCCACCCAGAACTTAATTTGTAGGAGGAAAAAAAAAAAAAGTTAATATTTAAAAAGACAATCTGGTAACAGTTTAAGCCAGTAACAAAGTAAACCGCTTGTACTTGGGAGTCTCGAAAAGGTTTTGATATATTTTTTGCATTTCCTAGTTTACAAGTAGTATATATTAACTGTTTTGTTACTGTATCAAAAAGCATAAGCAAATGCATTGAGGATGGTAACCCAGGGCCGAGCCTCAAGTACCTTGACTTGGCATGCCTGTACTGTTCTCACGGTTGCTGCCATAGGGAATGGCAGGGTACATCGGCTAATAACTGAAGAGGCACTTGCAAACTATGGAAATGCAGCAGCCTTTATGTTTTTAAAGACCCAGGTCTGTGACGATACCAGTCTAACCTTTCTTTGACTTAGATGGATTTCAAACATCTTCATAATACTACTTGTAAAAACATCAGTTATTCACGACTGGGAGTCATTCTCCCTTTAGAAGACATTCTGGAATCATGCTGCAGATTTTTCACAGCTAAATGTTCCCTGGCCCACAGATACTGAATTGTCCTCTCCTTCCTCCTCCATGACCCTTAAGAAATATTGGTGTAGGAAGCCACCATTCCACCTTTATCAGTGTGGGTGAGGAATTCTCTTCATGTGTATTTGGGTAGAAAAAAGAGAGAAAGCACTGTCTCGGGCATAAGTGATAAGCTGGGCTGAAATGTATAATTAAGAGATGCTTTATTCTAAGGCTGCACTGTCTGATGCAGGTGCCACTAGCCACACGAGACTATCGTTCACTCAAAATGCGCCCAGTCCAAATTGAGATGTTCTGTAAGAGTAAAATATACACTGGACTTGGAAGACTTAGTATGTGCGAAAAGAATGTAAAATATCTCACTAATAACTTTTCATATTGATTACATGAAATAATGAAGCACAACCTCAACTCCCAGCTTCGGGAGGCTCGCCACAGCATCACAGTTTGGGCTTGCCTGCCATGCCCATAGGCCCTAACCCTGACCCTAGCATGGCTTCTGAGAGGTCTGGCCCCAGAGGCCTGGGTGCAAAGCCCCAGGGACTAGGGACACCTGACCAATACCAGAGGACTCAGCCTGTCACCCAGAAGGAAACAAAGGCATTTGGACTCCGGAACGGATTCAGAGCAGGAGAACTCTCTACGCCCATTCTATCAAACTCCCTTTTCAGCAGCCCCCTGACCTCAAACCCTGACCCTGACATTCACCCTACCACCGCCCTCAACTCAGAACCCCGGCAATCTCACCATAGTGCCCTCAGATCGGGCCTGACATACCCCTGGGCCCTACCCCGAACCCTAGGTTGGCTTTGGAGGGGTCTGTCCCCAGAGGTTTGGATCCAAAGTCCATGGATTGGAGACTACTGAGCAATACCATAGGATTCAACTTGCCACCCAGATGCATTCCGTGAAATTTGGACTCAGGGAAGCATTCAAAACAGGGGTATTCTGAATGCCAAACCAAGAGAACCCTAAATTCAGCAGCCCCCGGGCCTCTAACCCTGAGTCTAGCACTCACCTTGACACAGAACCCTCAGAAGCTCGACACAGGCCAGGAGATCAGGACTGCCATGCCGCTAGGCCTTACCCCTAACCCTAACATGGCTTCTGAGTGGTCTGTCCTGGCGGCCTGGCTACAAAGCCCCAGGGATTGTGGACACCTGAACAATACCAGAGGACTTAGACTGCCACGCAGAAGAAATCCGTGCCATTTCGAACTCCGGAAGGGATTTGGAGCAGGAGAACTCTACATTCCATCCCAGCAAAAGGCCAATTTCAGCGGCCTCCTGGCCGCAAACCCTGAGCCTGACACTCAGCATGAACCACGCACTCAACTCAGACCCCCCGGGACACTCGCCAGACAGAGGCAGATCGGGTCTGGGTTGCCCATAGGCCCTAAACCTGACCCTAGCATGGCTTCTAAGCCACAACCTCAACTCCCAGCCACGGGACGCTCGCCACAGCATCACAGATTGTGCTTGCCTGCCATGCCCCTGGCCCCAGGCTCCTTAATCCCCATCACCTATTTCACCCATCCCCCTACCCACCTCCCCTCTGGTAACCATCAGTTTGTTCTCTATAGTTAAGAGTCTGTTTCTTGGTTTGTCCCTCTCTCTTTTTCCCTTTGATTCTTTATTTTGCTTCTTAAATTCCACATATGAGTGAAATCATATGGTATTTGTCTTTCTTTGACTGACTTATTTCGCTTAGCATAATACTCTGTAGCTCCATCCATGTCATTGCAAATGGCAAGATTTCATTCTTTTTTATGGCCAAATAATATTCTGTTATTATATATACCACATCTTCTTATCCATTCATCTATTGACGGACATTTGGGCTGTTTCCATAATTTGGCTATTGTAAATAATGCTGCAATAAACATAGGGGTGCATGTATCCCTTTGGATAAGTGTTTTTGTATTTTTTTGGGTAAATACCCAGGAGTGCAATTACTGGATCGTAGGGTGATTCTATTATAGCTTTTTAAGGAAGGTCTACTGTTTTCCAGGGTGGCTGCACCAGTTTGCTTTCCCACCAACAGTGTGAGAGGTTCCTTTTTCCTCCACATTCTTGCCAACACTTGTTGTTTCTTGTGTTTTTGATTTTAGCCATTCTGACAGGTGTGAGGTGATACCTCATTGTAGTCTTGTTTTTCCCCAATGATGAGTGATGTTGAAAATCTTTTCATGTGTCTGTTGGCCATCTGTATGTCTTCTTTGGAGAAGTGTCTCTTCATGTCTTCTGCCCAATTTTTAGTTGCATTATTTGTTTTTGGGGTGTTTTTTGGTTGAGTTATATCAGGTGTTTATATATTTTGGATACTAACCCTTTATTGGATAAGTCATTTGCAAATATCTTCCCCCATTCCGTAGGTTGTTTTTGAGTTTTGTTGATTGTTTCCCTTCATTGGGCAGAAGCTTTTTATTTTGATGTAGTCTCAGTAGTTTATTTTTGCTTTTATTTCCTCTGCCTCAGGAGACCTATCTAGAAAAATGTTGCTATGGCCGATTTCACAGACATTTCTGCTTATGCTCTCTTCTAGGATTTGTATGGTTTCAGATCTCACATTTAGGTCTTTAATCCATTTTGAGTTTATTTTTGTGTACAGTATAAAAAAAAGTGGTCCAGTTTCATTCTTTTGCATTTAGCTGTCTAGTACTTCCAGTACTATTTTGAGTAAAAATGGTGAGAGTGAACATCCTTATCTTGTTCCTGACCTCAGGGAGAAAGCTCTGTTTTTCCCCCTGGAGTATGATGTTTACTATAGGTTTTTCATATATGGCCTTTATTATGTTGAAGTATGTTCCCTCTAAGCCTACTTTGTTGAGGGCTTTTATCATGGATGGATGTTGTACTTTGTCAAATGTTTTTTCTGCATCTATTGAAGTAATCATACAGTTTTTATCCTTTCTCTTACTGATGTGATGTATCATGTTGATTGATTTAAGTGTACCGAACCACCCTTGCCTCCAGGGAATAAGTCCTACTTGATCATGGTAAATGACTTTTTTAAATGTATTGTTGGATTCGGTTTGCTAGTATTTTCAAATGTGATTCTTTTTAAATAATCATGACCAACATCCTATTTCCTTATTGTTTGCCTTTCTGTGATCAAAGTAGAATACAGAATCTATATTGGCAGAAGGAGGTGGAGAGTGAGACGGAGTAGGAATCCAATGATTTCTACTACATGTGTAAATTTTAAACAGTGTAGGGAGGAAAGATGTTCCATAAAATCTAAACATAAACCAATTGTGCAGAGGCAACTTATGGCACTGGTAGTATGAAAGCGAATAATGACACACCTAAGCATTGTGAACATTCCTATATGCCCAGCCTGTGCAACAAAGCCAGTGGCCCACCTAGCACAGTAGGTGCTCCTGGTCTCCTGAACTCTCAGTTGTCAAATCTCCATTTTATTGCCGGAAATGGTATACATTTATTCATTACCCAAGGACTCTTTGGAAGTGATGTCTACAGTGCCTGAACATCATACGTTTAGTAATACTACATCATAACTACCCAACGGATCCAGAGAATATATTCTTCATTAATAGCAAAGTGACACAAATTATTAATTCTTTTAAAAATTCATAGTAATGACCAAAATCCAAAATTCACAATGCAATTCTAAATAGGTGGCATATTCTAATTTGGCACTATGTGTGCTTATAATAAAGGGATATAACACACAATTGTTGGAAATTGATTAATTTTAAATGTCATATTTAAGGTCAACACAAATATGTATATAAAGTTTTCTTTCAAACACATACGCATACACACACACACACACACACACACCACACACACACAACCTGAGCCAAATGTGTATCACAAAACACAAGCTTTCCTAAGTTATAACTACGAATATAAAGATAACATCAATCAATGTTATCAGTGTTAGTATAAGAAAGAGGACTGCTGGTTTAGAAAGGTTTACGGTCTTACCTTACTAATTTCCTTCAGATTTTAGTAGGATATTTGGAGAGTAGAGTTGCAGCATATGTGCATTTAAATTACAAAAATTCAACTTAAACTCTAGGCACTTGGAAGAAAAAGAGAGCTACTTAAACAAACAAACAGACCAAAACAAACAAACAAAAAAACCCCACAACAGAAATTCCTCCTCATTCCATTGAATGAAATTTTGTCCCAGAATAAGAAGAGTGAGAAGAATGGTCTCTTTTTCAATTTGTTTTAGATCCCAAGTCTTTCATGGTGGGTTCTGATCTCACAGGTGTTTGAAGATATTCTAAAAGAATAATTTTGTCTCGACTTAATCTTGACTTATTTGTTGACTTTAGAATCTGAATCCCTGGCAAGATTGTGTGCTGATGGCATAATGTGTTTCACTAAATCATAATATCAATTATATTGGTTCCTAGCATTTTCCTGTCTCCATCCCTCTACTTGCATGATTATACTTAAGTTTCAGAAACATCATTTTGGCTGCTGCATAACACAGAGACTGTAGCAAGAAAACTGGAACAACAGTTACTTGCTGACCTGAATTACTAAAATGATGGGAAGGGACAGAAATGGATAAAGGTTTCCTGGAAAAGATGGTCTTTAGAGTTATGGAGATTGCTTCAGTTCTGTATTAGTGTTTCTCCATCATAGGTAGGTATGTTTATAGTCCCCTGCCAATATATTTTTTAAGTTTTTATTTAAATTCCAGTTAGTTAATGTACAGTGTGTAATATTAGTTTCAGGTGTACAATTCATACCTGATTCAACACTTCCATACATCACCCGGTGCTCATCACAAGTGCACTCCTTAATTCCCATCACCTATTTAACCTATCCTCCCACCAATATATTTTTTTAAAAATATATGTTCAAGAAGATAAGCTTAAACTGAACTTTTAACCTTTTCTCTTTTTTCGGTAGTTTCATATTGGCTACAGAGTTTGTGACCTAAAAAGTTTTTAACGTGTTTCATTAAACATTTGCTCCAGGAACTGCTATGCTTCTAGAGATTCAGAAGTAATGTTTGCAATCTTGTCTATGTCTCACTTAATTCCAAATTTGACACAGGAATCTTTTCTATAACACAAAGCAGAAACTATAGACAACACCACTGAAAACACTAGCCAAATTAGCTCACAATTTCCCATTGTACATGTAGGATATTGCTTTTAGCTCGGGTCATTTCCCAACTGTGAACTTTCAAAGGTTAATGCATTTCTGAAGTTCCTTCTAGACTAGACAATTCCCAGAATGGCATCTTACAAGGAGAAGATGATTTTATCTTTTCCAGCATGTGACAAATATGACATCATTGTATTTTAAAAACCCCACAAAACAAACAGTACCTTATGGTTCATTTTTTTCCAACAGCAAACGAACAATCTGGAGTATTCTAATAAACTGTTGTTAGGTCTAGGAATATTTTTGGCCAAATTTCTCTTTTTTCTTTGTTACAACTGGTTCGCTAATAAATTTCTTTAGCTTTAGAGTTATAATTAGAAGACAGTTACTACTTTGCATAATCAAATTGTAATTGCTGTTTGGGTGAAATCCAACCAATTTAAGCATCAGCACTTCCAAAAAAAAACAATGTCTGGCAAAAAGAGAATAACAAATGCCATGCTCTAATGATCTAGGTTATCTAATAACATTTGCCTAACTGTTGAGGTTTTTTTAGAGGCTAGATAACAAGTGAGATTAGAATTATCAATGTATTTAGGGCATCACATTTGTAAGTGATAATAAATGATTGTTTGCTGATAAACACTAATGGTGGTAATAAAGAACAAAAAATTCACTTGGGGTCAGAAACCAAGCTTAGTCTTAGGTCTGTCATTTGTTAAATGTGTGCTCCTGGGTAATCACTTAACATTTCTGAGTCTATCTACACATTTGTAAAATGGGATTTATGATACCTTACTATGACAGACATCTGCCAATTTTTTGGATGCCCAGTGCCTTTCTGTGTCTGAGGAATTTCCAAGCACACACAGCTCTCATTTTAGAAGTCAAAAAGCCCAGTTGCAAGCTCTGGTTCTGTAGAATGAATGAACATAACCATGTTTCTGGCTGTCCACTCTCCTGTCCACTTTCTAACCTGGTTCTCCAGCCTTTCCAGAACTGTCAGTCTTTCAAAAAAAACCTCCATCCTTTGTTAAATCAGCCATTCATTTTCTGTTCCTTACAACCAAGAAGCCTCACTTCTACTTCAAAAATATATCTCAAATCTGTCCACTTCTCCTCATCTGAACTGTTACCCCACTAGTCCAAATGTCCATGATATCTTTTCTGTACTAATGCAGTAGCTTCTTGACTGGCTTCCCTGTATCCATTCTTGCCCTCTTCTAACCTGATCTATGTGTAACAGGTAGAGTGATCATTCCTAAACACAAAAGGAATCATATCATTCTTCTCCATAAACTCCTTCTCACTGACCTAACTGTATAATTTAAAGATTTTTAACACAATCCAATATAGCTCCATATGATTCAGCTTCTTCAGATTCTGTCCACCTCTCCAACCTCAACTCTTGCCACGTTCCCCCAGGCTCTGTGGTCCAGCCACACCAGCCCTTCTTTCTCATTGTGGGGCTTTCCTGCATGCTCTCCTCTACCTGGAATACTTTCCTCCCAACTCAGTCTGGTTCTTTCTCAGCCTTCAGGTGTCAGCTAAAGGGTACTTTCCTTAAAGAGACCTTTTTTCATGCCTCCGCCTACAATAAGTGTTTCTGTTTATGGTCCTCATAATTTCCTGTACATTCCATTTATTAAAATTATTAGAATTTATAATTATGTATTTATTTGTATATTATTTGTTTAGAATCTCTCCTCAATTCTATGAGAGTGGGAAATATGTCTAACTTATTTTACCCTGTATTCCAGTATCTTGTACATAAAATCCACTTAGTTAATAAATATGTTGAATAAATTAAAGAATGAAATGGTCTTCTGGTGACTTAGCACTAATAGACATTTTACCAGGTCACTCTTATTCATATCATCTTCTTGGTCTTACTGGAACTGAATAACATGGCACTACTGATTCTCACCAGAAGTATATATGTGTATATATACTTTTACATTCATGTTAATAGATGCCATCCACAAACTATTAGCAAGGTATACAACTAGCTTATTGTTGGTTATAAGCCAGTTAATAGGTTAGAGTCAGAAAAACATGGTTAAACTTTTAGTGAGTCTATAATGAAAATGATGCATCTGTGAGTGTTCTAACAATGGTAAGCAAGAAACTTCTTTTTTTCTAAAGATTTTATTTATTTATTTGACAGAGAGAGAGAGAGAGAGAGAGAAGAACAGGGAGAGAGAGAGAAACAGGCTCTCCGCAGAGCAGAGAGCCCAATGCGGGACTCGATCCCAGGACCCTGAGATCGTGACCTGAGCCAAAGGCAGACGCTTAACTGACTGAGCCACCCAGGCGCCCCAAGAAACTTCTTTTTCTAAATATTCACAGTGAGACCCTTAGAAACAGGAAGGAAGAAAAGAAAACAGGTTACCTTTCATCTTATTTTTCTTGATCCTATCCTAAATGGATCCACAATTGCTTATGGTGGGCCAATAACCTTGGAAACCTACAAGCAACCAGTAAAATTTCTTTTTAAAGTTGTGAGGTGGCAGCTATTGTTTTTGACTGTTCCAAAGATTTCCTTCCTTTTTTCCATTTTCCAAGGATAGGCACATGACACAAGCTGGTCACAGACTCTACCCCCTGGCTATAGTGATGGGTTCAGGAATGGATGGCACTGACAAAAGCTGGGATAATCAGAGTCCTTACTAAAAAAAATAATTTTTTTTTTTTTTTGTGAACATAAAGGGGAAGATAATCTCTTGCATCTGGGCTCACTGTGAACCTCTTGCCTCTGGGCAAGTGTTAGTTGGCAAAAACAAACAAACAAATAAACATCTGGTACTTCTTTTGTTCATCTTCTCTACCAGGTAAAGAAAGCCATCGGTAATGCAGAGAAAATAGGGGGCAGGCAAAGAAAGAGACTCAAAGATATCAATATGTAGATAAACATAATTTTTGTTTAAAAATTGTTAAAGGATAATTGATTATACTACCAAACTTTAAAGAAGAAGTAATACCAATTATTTATAAATTCTTCAAAAAATATAAGAGAAGGGAACACTTCACCCCTCATTCTCCAAGGCCAATATTATTCTGATAATAAAACCAGATAAAGACATCACAAGAAAGAAAACTACAGACCAGTTTTGCCTATGAACATAGATGCAAAATCCTCCACAAAATACTAGCAAACCAAGTCAGGCAATATACAGGAAGGATTATACCCTATGACACTTATCCTAAGAATGCAAGATTGGTTTAATTTCTGAAAATCAATTACTATAAAATGTAGAACATAAGAAAGGACAAACATTATGTGATCATTTCAATAGATATAGAAAAAACATTTGACAAAATTCAATACTCTTTCATTAGAAAACACTCAACATGTTAACTGGGAATGGAAGGGAAATTTCTCAACCTGATGAAAGGCATCTACCAAAAATTCACAGCTAAAATCATTGGTAATGCAAAAAACTAAATGCTTCTCTTTAAGATCAAGAACAAGATAAGATGTCCACTTATATTCCACATTGTCCTGGAGGTTCTACTGAGGGCAATTAGGCAAGAAAAAGAAATAAAAGGCATCCAGATTGAAGAGGGAGAAGTAAAACTATCTATATTTATAGATGACATGATCTTCTATACATAAAATCCTAAGGAATCCACAAAAACTGTTCAAACTAATAAATGAATTCTGTGAGGTTGCAGGATACAAGATTAATATGCAAAAATCGGTTTTATTTCTATTCACTAGCAATGAACAATCTCAAAATAAAATTAAGAAAATGATTTCATTTACAATAGCAACAAAAAAATAAAATACTTAAGAATAAGTTTTTAAAAAGAAGTGAACAGAGTCCAAGATGGCAGAGGAGTAGGAGACCTTAGTTTTGTCTAGTCCCCGGAATTCAGGTAGATAGCTATCAAATCATTCTGAACACCTGAGAACTCAACCAGAGATCTAAGAAAAGAATAGCTGCAACTCTACAAATAGAAAAGCGACCACTTTCTGCAAGGTAGGAGGTGTGGAGAAGTAAATCCGAGGCGATACATGGGAAGACAGACCGCGGGGGAGGGAGCCTCAATAAGCCAGTACCAGAAAGTGATATAGTACTGAAGTGCAAAATCAGAACTTTTATAAGTCTACTCTGGTGAAGGACGACCCTGCCTGAAAGGTGCTCAGGTGGTGAAACGGGGTGGAGTGCTGGGTGGGATAGTGTGGTCTCAGGATCCTTGGGGTCACACGAAGACCAAGGGTGCCTGAGTGCAGCAGGGCTCCCAGGCATCAGAGCGGGGAAGCCAGCTGCAATCAATGAGCCCAGGAGTGGGCTCTCAGCTAGGGTTGCCATAAACTGCAAACTGTGGCACCGTGGATGACTGCTCTCTGGACAGGGGCCCAACAAACAGCAGAACCAGCGAGAACTCCCTTCCTCCCCTGGAGTGCGCCACAGGAGTCTGCAGGGTTTGGAGACGCTAAACGGGGTCTTGTGCCTGAGATAGAAACACTTGTTCACAGGCTGGGCGAACACGGAGTGCAGAAGGAGACCAGGGAGACAGGAGTGATTGACTGCTTTTCTCAGGGCACACTGAGGAGTGGGGCACCAAGCTTTTGGTTGTGGGGCCAGAGATTGGGAGGCTGCCATTTTTATTCTCATCCTCTAAAGGTACATGGAAAGCCTTCAGGGAACAAAAGTACATAGAGCAAACTGGAGCAGATTACTTAGCATGGCCCCCTGGGAAGGGTGGTGCAATTCCACCTCGGGCCAAGACACTTGAAAATCAAAGCAACAGACCCCTCCCCCAGAAGATCAGCAAGAACATCCATCCAAGACCAAGTTTACCGATCAATGAGAACAGCAAAACCCCAGTGCTAGGGGAATATAGCACATAGAATTTGTGGCTTTTTCCACATGATTCTTTAGTCTTTCAACTTTAATTTTTTTTTTTTACTTTTTTCTTTCCTTTTTCAACCAATTTCTTATTTTATCAACTCTTTTTAAAAATCTTTTTTAATTTTAATTTTTTCAGTTACATTCTATCCCTTCATTGTATTTAATTTTATTTTTGTATATATATAAGTTTTTCTTTCCTTACAATTTTGGGATGTAGTTTCTTCTAACAGACCAAAATACACCAAAAGTCTAGTGTATGACTCTGTTCTATTCATCTGCCTGATCATATTTCTCTTTTTTGTTTTTGTTTTTTTCTCCTTCCTTTTTTTTTGTTTTTTGTTTTTTTGTTTTGTTAAAGTCTTTTTTAATTTTCATCTTTACAATTATATTCTATCCTTTCAATGTATTTAATTTCATTTTTGGATATATAAGTTTTTTCTTTCTTTCCAATTTTGAGATGTAGTTTCTTCTAAGAAACTTAGCAAAATACACTCAGGAGAAAGTGTATTCCTCTGTTCTGTTCACCTGTCTGTTTATATCCCTTCCTTTTATTGTTGTTGTTGTTGTTTTCTCCTTTGTTTTTTCTTGTCTTAATTTTCATTTTTACAGTTACATTCTATCCTTTCATTGTATTTAATTTTATTTTTGTACATATATAAATTTTTCTTTCTTTACAACTTTGGGATCTAGTTTTATAAAAAACAGACCAACATACACACAGAATCCAGTGTATTGCTCTATTCTGTTCACCTGTCTGATTATATTCTTTTTTTTCTTTTTTTCTTTTATTTTTTTAATTTTTGGTTTTGGGTCCTTTTTGATTTGTTTAGTGTATATCACTCTGGGGTCATTGCTCCCATTTTAGGATTTTGTTCTCTCATTCATCTACTCTTCTCTGGACAGAATGACAGGACAGAAAAACTCACCTCAGAAAAGAGAACAAGAGGCAGTACTGACTGCCAAGGACCTAATCAGTATGGACATAAGTATGATGTCAGAACTAGAGTTCAGAATAATGATTATAAAGATACTAGCTGGGCTTGAAAAAAAGCATAGAAGACACTAGAGAATCCCTTTCTGGAGAAATAAAAGAATTAAAATCTAACCACACTGAAATCAAGAAGACTATTAATAGGATGCAATAAAAAAATGGAGGCTCTACTGCTTGGATAATGAGGCAGAAGAGAGAATTAGTGATACAGAAGACCAAATGATGGGGAATAAAGAAGCTGAGAAAAAGAGATAAACAACTACTGGATCACAAGGGGAGAATTCGAGAGATAAGTGATACCTTAAAGGGAAACAATATTAGAATAATTGGGATCCCAGAAGAAGAGGAAAGAGAGAGAGGGGCAGAAGGTATATTGGAGCATATTATAGTGGAGAACTTCCCCAATCTGGGGAAGGAAACAGGCATCAAAATCCAGGAGGCACAGAGAACCTCCCTCAAAATCAGTAAAAATAGGTCAACAGCCCAACATGTAATAGTGAAACTTGCAAATCTCAGAGACAAAGAGAAAATCCTGAAAGCAGCTCGGGACAAGAGGTCTGTAACCTACAAGGGTAGAAACATTAGATTGGCAGCAGACCTATCCACAGAGACCTGCCAGGCCAGAAAGGACTGGCATGATATATTCAGGGTGCTAAATGAGAAAAATATGCAGCCAAGAATACTTTATCCAGCTAGGATGTCATTTAAAATAGAAGGAGTGATAAAAAACTTCCAGGACAAACAGAAACTAAAAGAATTTGTGATCACCACATCAACCCTAAAAGAAATATTAAAAGGGATCCTCTAAGCAAAGACAGAGCCCAAAAGTAACACAGATCAGAAAGGAACACAGACAATATACAGAAACAGTCACTTTACAGGTAATATAATGGCACTAAGTTTATATCTTTCAATAGTTACTCTGAATGTAAATGAGCTAAATCCCCCAATCAAAAGACACAGGGCATCAGATTGGATAAAAAAGCAAGACCCATAGATATGCTGTCTACAGGAGACTCATTTTAGACCCAAAGACACCTCCAGATTGAAAGTGAGGGGGTGGAAAACCATTTACCATGCTAATGGACATCAAAAGAAAGCTGGAGTGGCAATCCTTACATCAGAAAAATTAGATTTTAAACCAAAGACTGTAATAAGAGATGAGGAAGGACACTATATCCTACTTAAAGGGTCTATCCAACAAGAAGATCTAACAATTGTAAATAGTTTGCTCCTAACATGGGAGCAGCCAATTAATAACAAAATTAAAGAAACACATTGATAATAATACAATAATAGTAGGGGACTTTAACAAGCCCCTCACTGCAATGGAAAGATCATCTAAGCAGAAGATCAACAAGGAAATAAGAGCTTTGAATGACACACCAGACCAGATGGACTTAATAGATATATTCAGAACATTCCATCCTAAAGCAACAGAATACACATCCTTCTCAAGTTCACATGGAACATTCTCCAGAATAGATCACATCCTGGGTCACAAATCAGGTCTCAACAGGTACCAAAAGATTAGGATCATTCCCTGCATATTTTTGGACCACAATGCTTTGAAACTGGAACTCAATCACAAGAGGAAATTTGGAAAGAACTCCAATACACGGAGGCTAAAAAGCATCAAGCAGGAAATTAAAGAAGAATTTTAAAAATTCATGGAAACAAATGAAAATGGAAAACACTACTATTCAAAACCTTTGGGATGCAGCAAAGGCAGTCCTAAGAGGGAGGTATATAGCAATACAAGCCTTTCTCAAGAAACAAGAAAGGTCTCAAATACACAACCCAACCTTACACCTAAAGGAACTGGAGAAAGAACAGCAAATAAAGCCTAAACCCAGCAGGAGAAGAGAAATAATAAAGATTAGAGCAGAAATCAATGAAATAGAAACCAAAAGAACAGTAGAACAGATCAACGAAACTTGGAGCTGATTCTTTGGAAGAATTAATAAGATTGATAAACCCCTGGCCAGACTTATCAAAAAGAAAAGAGAAAGGATCCAAATAAATAAAATCATGAATGAAAGAGGAGAGATCACAACCAACACCGAAGAAATACAAATGATTATAAGAACATATTATGAGCAACTATACACCAACAAATTAGGCAATCTGGAAGAAATGGATGCATTCCTAGAGACATATAAACTACCAAAACTGAACCAGGAAGAAATAGAAAACCTGAACAAACCCATAACCAGCAAGGATTTTGAAGCAGTAATCAAAAATCTCCCAACAAACAAGAGCCCAGGGCCAGATGGCTTCCCAGGGGAATTCTACCAAAGAAGAATTAATACTTATTCTTCTGAACTATTTCAAAAAATAGCAATGGAAGGAAAACTTCCAAAATCTTTTATGAGGCCAGTGTTACCTCGATCCCAAAACCAGACAAAGACCCCACCAAAAAGGAGAATTACAGACCAATATCCCTGATGAACACAGATGCAAAAATTCTCACCAAAATACTAGCCAATAGGATCCAACAGTACATTAAAAGGATTATTCACCATGACCAAGTGGGATTTATTCCTGGGCTTCAAGAGTGGTTCAACATCTGCAAATCAATCAGTGTGATACACTACCTAAATAAACGAAAGGACGAGAACCATATGATCCTCTCAAAAGATGCAGAAAAAGCATTTGACTAAGTACAGCATCCTTTCTTGATTAAAACTCTTCACAGTGTAGGGATAAAGGAACATGCCTCAATATCATAAAAGCCATGTATGAAAAGCCCACAGCAAATATCATTCTCAATGGGGAAAAATTGAGAGCTTTTCCCTTAAGGTTGGGAATACAACAGGGATGTCCACTCTTGCCACTGTTGTTCAGCATAGTACTGGAAGGCCTAGCCTCAGTAATCAGACAACAAAAGGAAATAAAAGGCATATGAATTGGCAACAAAGAAGCCAAACTCTCACTCTTTGCAGATGACATGATACTCTATGTGGAAAACCCAAAAGACTGCACCCCAAAATTGCTAGAACTCATACAGGAATTTAGCAAAGTGGCAGGATATAAAATCAATGTACAGAAATCAGTTGTTTTCCTATACACTAACAATGAGACAGAAAAAAGAGAAATTAGGGAGTTGATCCCATTTACAATTGCACCCAAAACCATAAGATACCTAGGAATAAACCTAACCAAAAAGGCAATGGGTCTGTACTCAGAAAACGATAGAAGACTCATGATACAAATTGAGGAAGACACAAAGAAACAGAAAAACCTTCCATGCTAATGGATTGGAAGAACAGATATTGTTAAAATGTCTATGCTACCTAGAGCAATCTACACATTCAATGCAATCTCCATCAAAATACCATCAACTTTTTTCACAGAACTGGAACAAATAATCCTAAAATTTGTATGGAACCAGAAAAGACCCCAAATAGCCAAAGGAATGTTGAAAAAGAAAAGCAAAACTGGTGGCATCACAATTCTGGACTTTAAGCTCTATTACAAAGCTGTCATCATCAAGACACTATGGTACTGGCACAAAAACAGACACATAGATCAATGGAACAGAATAGAGAGCCCAGAAATGGACCCTCAACTCTATGGTCAACTAATCTTTGACGAAGCAGGAAAGAATATCCAATGGAAAAAAGACAGTCTCTTCAACAAATGGTATTGGGAGAATTGGATACCCACATGTAGAAGAATGAAATTTGACCATTCCCTTACACCATACACAAAAATAGAACTCAAAAGGGATGAAAGACCTAAATGTGAGACAAGAATACATCAAAATCCTGCAGGAGAACACAGGCAGCAACCTCTTTGACCTAGGCCACAGCAATGTCTTGCTAGACACGTCTCCAAAGGCAAGGGAAACAAGGGCAAAAAGGAACTATTGGGACTTCATCAAGATAAAAAGCTTTTGCACAGCAAAGGAAAGAGTTGACAAAACCAAAAGACAACCTACAGAATGGGAGAAGATATTTGCAAATGATATATCAGATAAAGGGCTAGTATCCAAAATCTATAAAGAACTTACCAAAGAACTGGAAGAAATGGATGCATTCCCAGAGATGTATAAACTACCAAAACTGAACCAGGAAGAAATAGAAAACCTCAACACCTGAAGAACAAATAATCCAGTCAAGAAATGGGCAGAAGACATGAACAGACATTTCTCCAAAGAAGACATACAGATGGCCAACAGACACATGAAAAAGTGCTCCACATCACTCGGTATCAGGGAAATACAAATCAAAACCTCAATGAGATACCACCTTACACTGTTCAGAATGGCTAAAATTAACAAGTCAGGGAACGACAGATGTTGGCGAGGATGCAGAGAAAGGGGAACCCTCCTACACTGTTGGTGGGAATGCAAACTGGTGCAGCCACTCTGGAAAACAGTATGAAGGTTCCTCAAAAAGTTGAAAACAGAGCTACCGCATGACCCAGCAATTGCACTACTGGGTATTTACCCCAAAGATACAAATGTAGTGATCCGAAGGGGCACATGAACCCCAATGTTTATAGCAGCAATGTCCACAATAGCCAAACCAGGGAAAGAGCCCAGATGTCAATCAACAGATGAATGGATAAAGAAGAAATGGTATATATATATATATATATATATATAAATATATAAAATGGAATATTACACAGCCATCAAAAATGAAAAATCATAGGAAACAAACTGAGGGTTGTTGGAGGGGAGGGGGTGGAGGGATAGGGTAACTGGGTGATGGACATTAAGGAGGGCACATGATGTAATGAGCACTGAGTATTATATAAGACTAATAAATCACAGGCCTGTACTTCTGAAACCAATAATACATTATTTGTTAATTAATTGAATTTAAATAAAAAATGTTAAAAAAGAAACATTTCATAATAATAAAGAGGTCAATTCATCAAGAATACATACCAATTCTAAAATTCATAAAACAAATTCTGATAAACTGAAAAGATAAAGAAGTAGACAAAATCAGTAAAGAGGTAGACCAAAAAAAAAAAAATCAGTAACATACAGAACCAGTAGTCACAAGTAGACAAAAAAAATCAGTAACTATGCAGAATTCTTGAATAACATTATGAAAGAGAAAAAGTAGTAAAGCATGTTTTAAAAAAAGAAATTTAAGCTGGCAAAAAATTCTAAACATGTCAGTTTAAGTATAATGAATGCAATGAGTTAAGTATCTTATTTCAAGAATATGCTATATATTTCTGTTTTCTGGATTGTGTTCTCAATTATTAACAATAAGAAGAAAAATGTGTGTATTATGCTTCTTACTTTTTACAATAAAAGTTAATTCTATTCATCTAATTTTAAGAAGAAACAACCAAACAAAATTTGGAAGGTACACATAAAGAATTGCCTAGAAGGAGTTATTATTGGGATGCCTGGGTGGCTTAGTGGTTAAGCGCCTGCCTTTGGCTCAGGTCATGATCTCAGGATCCTGGGATTGAGTCCCGCAGGTCCTGGGATCGAGTCCTGCATTGGGCTCCTTGCTCAGAAGGGAGCCTGCTTCTCCCTCTGCCTGCCACTCCCCCTGCTTGTGTTCTCTCTCTGACAAATAAAAAAAAAAAAACAAACTTTAAAACAAAAAAAAGGAGTTATTATTGCTAAAAATAGAAAAGTATTAAATGTTAATGATAGAAAAGAAGAAAGATCTTCAATTAATGATTATAATTCTACTTTAAGAAGCTAACAAAACAGGGAACTTAAAGTCAAAATAAGCAGAAAGAAGAAAATAACAAGGATGAAGAAAGAAATCAATGAAATAGAAAATGGGCAAACAATAGAGAAAACCAATATATACAAAGGTTGCTCTTTGAGAAGAGCCACAAAATTGATAAACTGCTGGTTAGTTGGTTAAAAAAAGGAAGACAATACACTGACCAATATCAGAAATGAGAGAGGGAAGATTACCATAGAATCTATAGATATTAGAAAAAATAAGGCAATGTTATGAACAATTATATGTTAATAAATTTGACATCTAAATTAGTGTAATGGGTAAATTTATTGAGAGATACAATTACAAAACTGACTCAAAAAGAAACATAAAATCTAAATAGCATTATATCAGTTTTAAAAATTGAATCTGTAATTAAAAACACTTCCATAAAGAAAACCCCAGGTCAAGATGGCTTCACTGGTGGACCCATCTTTTAAGGCAAAATTATACCAGACCTACAACAAACCTAGAAGAAAGGGAGAAGGAGGGAACACATTCTAAGACATTTTATGAGGCTATCATTAAATTTACATTAAAATCAGACAAAGAGATCCAAGTAAATAAAGTGACAGGTCAACGGATGGAAATAAATGAATCTTAACTGAATTTTAGCAAAAATGGATCCTTCAGTATGTAAGGGGGGTGGTGTAAAGTTCACTCAATGTCAAAGACCAATCAATATAATTCAACATATAATAATTTCTAAAAGTATGCTCATGTAAATTGATGCAAAATTTTTTGTTACTCTATTCAACATCTATTGAAGAGAAAAACTCTCAGCAAATTAGGAAGAGTACTTTCTTACTTTCATAAAAAATTTAAGCATACTGACAATACCACGTGTTGGTGAATACATAAAGCCACTGCAGCTCTCATACATTACTGGTGGGAATGTAAAATGGTACAACTACTTTGAAAAAGTTTGGCGTTTTTTTTTAAAGTTTAATATACAATGGCCATATGACCCATTAATTCAACTCTTGGGTATTTAAAAATGAAAACATATTCCACTCAAAAGCATATTCACAGCAATTTTATTCCTAATAAACCTAAACTGGACACAACTCAAATGTCCATCAGAGGTGAATGGATAATCAGATTATCATATAATCACACAATGGAATACTCTTTGGCAATAGAAAGTAACACACTACTGACAAATACAAAAGAAAAATACAGTAAATCTTAAAAAAAAATCATGCTGAGTGAATGAAGATTCCTGAAAATACATCGTATATATTTCCATTTACATGAATTCTAGAGAAGACAAAACTAATCCATAGAATATTGGCTGCCTAGTGCTGAAGGTCAGAGGACAGGCTGACTGGGAAGGGGCACAATGAAACTTTTTGGGAGGATGAACATTTTCTGTATCTTGATTATGGCACTAATTATATGGGTACATATATTTGTTACAACTCATTAAAGTGTATATTTAAGTGGGTGCATTTTCCTACATGAATTAGACCTCAATAAACTTGATTTAGAGATAAACTGAACAAATATCCACAAATTGAATAGTTATAGGAAAAGCAAAATTCTACCTAATAGTTTATTAGATGAGGTAAGTTACTGTAAGTTACTGTTCTAATGAAAATGCTATTATGAAAAGATTGAGTAAGGGTTTCCTTTATAATAAGAAATAATAGAAAATGCAATGATAGTGTCTCTTTCTGAGAGGCATAGATAACTAATTATGTTATTAAGTATAAGTCTTAATTAATGAACATGAATGATTATTCTACTCAAAGTAAATTTATAAGGCAAGACATAGATGTATTCATCAGCACAAGCAACCTATATTAATTTTCCTAGAGCAGCTGTAACAAATCACCACAAACTGGGTGGCTTAGAACAACAGAATTTTATTGTCTCACAATTTCGGAGGCTAGAAGATGAAATCAAGATGTCAGGGAGTCATATTTTCTTAGTCCTTTTGTGCTGCTATAACAAAATACCATAGACCAGGTAGCTTACAAACAACAGAAATTTATTTCTCACTGTTCTGGAGCCCAGGAGTCTGAGATCAGGGTGCCCCATGATTGGCTGAGGGTTGTCTTCCGGGCTGCATACTTCTTGTATCCTTACTTGGTAGAAAGGGCAAGGGCGCTCTCTGAGCCTCCTTTATAAGGGCACTAATCCCATCCATGATGGCTCCACCCTCATGACCTAATCAGCAGGCAAAGTCCTTACCTCCTAATGCCATCATTTTGGGCATTAGGTTTCAACGAATGAAACTGGGAGAGGACACGTTCAGACACATTCAGACCATAGCACTTTCTCTGGGGGGAGAATTATTCCATGCCTTTTTCTTAGCTTCTGGTATTGCTGCGAATCCCTGGTGTTCTCTGGTCTGTAGACAAATCAATCCAACCTCTGCCTCCATTGGCATTCTCCCTGCGTGTCTTTTGTCTCCTCTCCTTTTTTCTTCTATGGATACAAGTCATACTAGTTTACAGCCCACCCTAAAGACCTCATCTTAATTTGATTATATCTGCAAAGAGCTTATTTCCAAATAAGGTCTCATTCACAGATACTGGGGGATTAGGATTTTGTCATATCTTTTGCGGGACATGATTTAATCCATGCCCGCTCCAGATATCTGGCACACACAGACCAAAAACCTTTATTTTTATTACCATCATTTATACTCTCTCACAATTTACAACTCTTATAATTTCTTAGTTCTGACATGAGTGTCCCGTACTTGCTTCTCCTTGTTTCTCTTTTGGTAAATGTCTACCTTGTTTACTATAAAATCAGATTTTACAAAACTGTTTACTTTAAAAGCAGCAGATTTCCATTAATATATGCCAAGACATACTACATACAATCTTTAAAATATATAGAAATATGAGAGCGGTCCTCATGAACCGTGTAAGGGAGTCAGCCGGGGCACCCCAAACAACTCTCCGCAACAGGCAGAATTAACATGGGTGGAAGTTTCTCCTCCAACACGTCCTTCATGTTCTCTTTTCTGAGACTCACAGATTTTACCACCATGCCTAGTTACCCTCTGGGTCAGTTCAAACACTCAAACTCTTCTTGCACTATGAAAGAATTTGGTGTTAGCAACTACATTCAAGCAAGCCAATTCACCAGAAGTCTCATGTTACTCCAACAGCTTGGCACACATTCCAAGAACGGAAAAATTCCTTCCAACTACTTTTATGCCTCACATCCCTGGCTAATCTGTAAGTTCCCTATTCTGGATTTCAACTCTTTCTTTCTTTCTCTCCAGATTTCCACCACTAATCTGGGCATGGTTCATTTATTATCTGTGCCCAGGTTCATCATCTTTTTCGAATCAGGCTAAAATCACTGTCTTGGCTAATGAATCACTGAGCTCTGCCCACAAAAAACCTCTGACTGGCATTTGTCTTACTTACTGACCTTTGGCCTCTTATTCATTTCTTGAGCCAAACTACAGAATTGGAATTCCTTTCTGAATGGACTCTTCAAGAGCTCACACCCCTTTCTCTTTATGCTCTTAAAGTTCATTTTTCTCAACTTTCCATAGAAATCAAGACAGCTAGTATTTTTCCCTAGATACCAAAAAATACTTAAGATGACATATCTATAATTAGTAACTCCTCTCTCTCCATTCACAATCTCTTTTGGAGGGGGCTGTTGTCTTTTATAACCAGGCATTACTAAGTGAATAAGTGATAAAAACTTCAGAGAGAGATGATTCCTTTAGAGACTGTTGTCCCCAGTTAGCACTGACACTCCTGGTAACCCCCGACCCCAAACTATTGCTCCCCAATAATCCTTCAAGTTGCAAAGAATTTTTTTTCTGTTAATGATAAATCTTTAGTTCAAAGAAACACTATTCATTCACATGCGCTCTCACACACTTTGTTTTAATTAAAGATTTTTATTTATTTATTTGACAGAGAGAGAGAGCACAAGCAGGGGGAGCGGCAGAGGGAGAGGAAGAAGCAGGCTCCCCCATGAGTAGGGAGCCTGATGCGGGGCTAGATCCCAGAACCCTGGGATCATGACCTGAGCCAAAGGCATATACTTACGCGACTGAGCCACCCAGGCGCCCCTCTCTCACACACACACTCTTGCTCTCTCTGCTTAGTTTTCTCCATTGAAGAACTTGGAATACTCTGAGTACCTCAACTCTATAATGCACGCACTCACCCCCATCTTTATGAACCCCTCCAAAAGAAAAGACTTTTCCTTCCTAAAATTGATCAAGCAACATCCCACAGGTAAGTGGACTCTACTGCATTTATATAACGCAGGACTCCTGATGGCTTTGCCAGGCAGTCTAGGACACTTCCACCCAACCTTCCCTGGCTCTCTCCCTCACTGGGCTCAGACCTGCACCACAGTCTCACTTGCATCTCCCTCCTTCCCTGCCCCTTGCCCCACCCCTTTTCTTCCACAGGTATTTGTCCCAATAAAATGCTTGCATTTAATCCTGCGTTGGCATTTGCTTCTTGGAAGACCCAGCCTGACACATCGGGATTAATAACTTATTTAATATTATATTTCCCTGAAACTAGCAACTTTTAAATGGGTCCTCAGAAAATGGGTAAACAAACAGGGATTTTGTAAAGTAGATCTCAGATACAGAGTTCCTCCTTCTCCATTCTATTCATCCCCACCTTGAAAAGGAGACTAACAAAAAAAATTAGGCTTTTGAATAGTTGTATCAAATTAATAGCTTTCCTAATATTAAGAGATTCTTCTTTATGTACAAATTCATCCAGTTCTAATAAGAAGGGAGCAAGTTAGGAACCGTTACTTGAAATTAGCTACTTAGGTGTCTGTTTCTACGATTTAACTATAAGCTCCTAGAGGGTTGGCATCCCATTTCATTCATTTTTTTTTACTGAGTACTGGATTCGTAGCAAGTACTCAATAAATAATCTACTCAATGGAAGCAGGAAATGCTCAATCACAGTGAAGTATAAAGATGGGGAGGGTAGTTCCTAGACCCTTCTAGGGATATGAAAAAACATAAAATATATCTATTATCTTCATTATATAAACCATAGAAAATAAACTTCAAGTTCCATTTTACAAAATATAGAAAGCAAACATCAACAAAAATCTTCTTAACTATAGTGGGAATAAGCAAAAGATAAAGTGAGAAAGATTATAAAGACTTTATTTTAAACTGTTGAGAAACTCTAACAGTGATACTCTATTGGTCAAAAATGGTTATCTTGCCTTTCTAAGAACTGTCCAATACATAACATCTGGATTTAGGAGAGTAAGTTGCAATAGTCATGTGGCTAGAGCCATAGATTTTATATATATATATATATAATGCTATGTATACTATATATTATATAAGATATAGATTTCCTTCTACCAATAAATTTCACCCTACTGTAGACATATTCAAACTTCATTATTCATACACTGCCAACAGACAGAATTATGTTTCTCCAGAACAAAAAGTCCTGTATCTTCCTACCATGTCAGGTAAAGGAGTTTCTTTAAAACAAAATATTGATCCACTTAGATGATAGTGGAAAGTTGACATTTACAAAATATTTCCATGACAGCAAATGGAAATAGAACTAAAAGAATTGAGAGTTAGATAATTAGACCCCACAATTTCTGATTCCTTCATTGTCATTAAGAAGAAGAGCAATTTATTTCACCAACTGTTGGCATATTTGTGATGATTAAATTCTTACTATAGCAATGAAAACAAGTGTATCAGTGGAAATCTCAAACAATGAAGCTTTAACTAGTATTTCCCATAATAGATGAATGTCTAAATTATACCTTGTCATTGAGGAATTTTTGCTGTACATTAATGGATTTAAAATCTAATTAACTTCCCTATACTCTTTAAGAACACTACAATAACACTGGCTTGACTCATAACTTTTAAGTACACTTAGTGAACTGGAGAAAGTGGAAAAAATATTCCACATACCAGAGGCAGAAAAAGCAGAAAACATTTTTCTTCCTTTCCTTTTCATTATTTTCCCCCAGAACCTATTGCAAGTGGGGTGAGATTAAAGACAAAAGATATATCTAAAACAATCTATGGTAATTTAAAATGATTAATTCCAGGTCTTTTAACATAAAATGCTCCAGTGGAAATTTTAGGTAGAGTAAATCCTGTCAAACTGCAAGTTGTCACTGAAGTATCTGACATCGGGAAGTCTAATTTTTGCACTACAACCTTAGGAAGAAAATAAAACCATAGCTCTTCACATTTCAAATTAACGTCACTTTTCCTATGAGTCAACCAAATAACAGATATGAATTGAAGTACCTACCAGTTTTAGGGTATGATAAAACATTTCATGATGAGTCCCCAGTTAAAGGAACTAATCCTAAAGAATTTAACATGTGCTTTATATGAAAAAATTAGAAAAGCAAATAATTCTAAGCAGTTAAACAGAAGTAATGAATATATGAAAATTTTCAACTGAAGGTTAAGAAAAACAAGGAGACCTATAATTTTAGAAAGTATAACAAATTTGGTAGCAGAATAGAAAGATATGTAATTTTCTAGAAGAGATATTTTTTATTTAATATAGTAAGCAATGAAATTCTAATTATAAAAAGTGAGTAGGTAGAAAAGAAACATTTATTCCTTTCCCAAAGATACTATTTTCCTAGTTAGTTGTCTGAAGCCATTCAAACGAATAGAGTACGTCTCAAAAAACTGTTTATGAAATTTCATTATAAATGGCTTTGGTAACAAAATATATTATACATACTAAAAATACGCAAGCTTTCATGCTATAGCATTTTCTTTCTTTTCTTCATCCAACAAATATTTATGGAGCTCCTAGCACATAATTAAGCATTATTCTAGAGCTACGGATACAGCATGAACAAGATGGACTAAAATCCTGGCCAACATGGAACTTACTTTCTAGGTGAAATAAATGACAAGCAAGAAAATAAGTAAAAGGTCTAGATGTTCCATTCTACTTCTATTCCACTGTCATTCTGCCATAATATTGTCCTTTGATTTAATGCTATTGGATGTAGTTTAAGTAAAATTATAATGTGATAAAAGCCTTTTGATATTTCCATAAACCCTCTTGGCCCGGTTCTAAGGTAGATCTGTCTTAAAAGAATTACCATGATATAAACCAGGGATCACCAAACTTTTCCTGTAATGAGTCATATATAAATATTTTAGGCTTTGCAGGCCACCTATGATCTATGTCACATGTTCTTCATTTTTTTTAACCCTTTAAAAATGTAAAACCACTCTTACCTCACAGGCTATACAAAAACTTGCCAGGGGCTGAATCTGGCCTACTGCCATAGCTCTCCAACCTCTGCCCCAAATCTGAGTATCCCTGCTTTAAGTGGCTAGGTTTTTTTAACATTTATTCTTTTGCTCTTTATTATTCATTTTCCAAAATTTAATAAAACATTCTTTCCTAGAGCTACAATATTTCCAACCAGAGCAGCCTAAAGGCAGTTCCAAGGAGCAGGCCTACCTGCTCTATTTCACACAAGCAACAGAGAAATACTCTTGGCAAAAAACCCTTCCTAAGTCTATATGCTTTAGAGAGATATGGTGGTGGAGGTTGTAGATGCTCTCCACTGACTTCCTAGGGCAGACACACAGAAAGTCTAATGTTCCCTTACCTTGCTGGAGGAACATCAATATTGGAAGAAACAACTTTCCGTTTTTGCTCAAGGAGACAGATGGAGCGAGTGTTTTCTTTTTCATGGTCAAGGGCTCGGTTGGCTTTTTTGGTGTCTGCTGTTTTCACATCTTCCTCCATGGCCAAGGGAAACAAGTGTTGATGAGACACTTTTTTACTAGAGTCACGTTTTAAGTCCTCTGGTTGAAATGTGAAGGTCATTTCCCGCTTAATGCTCCCCACCTGTGAAATGAAACACAAAAATTCTTATTCGCCCAGAACATCAGCTTTGCATAACTATATGCAGATGACCCTAGAAAAGAACACAGATTGGAGACCTCCTTGTTCATGTTAAAATTTTATAGTTTAAATGAAAAAAATGTAACGTAAAAATAAGATAACTGACATTACAAAGTAATAGACATTTGATGCATCATCTGTCATAATGCAAACAAGCAGCATCACAAACATAAGAGGAACCTTTCAGGCATACAAAAGCTTTGAAGACTTGAAAGCATAATGCTTCTAAAACAAATCTAAAAATTTAATACATCACTGATTTCTCTTCTACAACTCAGAAACTCAATTAAGTAAATAAATTCTTAAATATTTCACACTAATTATGTTGAATAGAAGAGTGCTATAAACATAAAATGAGCCTTATCTTTGACTATGAATAATGATCTTAACCATACTCTTCAGTTCATGAAGAACTGTTTTTTATCTTTTATCTACAGAAGTTAAGATCTTAATGAAATCCCTTATTAGTATGATGATAAAAAAGTCATTAATTTTTCTTATCATTTTTGACTAAATACAACAATGCTTAAGGTTTAAGACAAATATAAAATTAAGCCTCAGGGCCTTGACTCTGGTTTCAGAATTTGTGATGACTAAAAACAAAGACTGAAGTTAAAGAAAGATTTTTGTAAAGGTGGTTGGTATTTTAAGTGAGGTTTGGAATAAACTTGTTAAAGTCATGAGTGTACGAAGAAGAGCCAGAGGGGGCGCCTGGGTGGCTCAGTCGGATAAGTATCTGCCTTTGGCCCAGGTCATGATCCTAGGGTCCTGCGATTAAGTCCCACATTGGGCTCCTTGCTCAGCAGGGAGCCTGCTTATCCCTCTCCCTCTGCTCCTACCATGCTCGTGCTCTCTCTCCTATCTCTCTCTCAAATAAAATCTCAAAAAAAGAAAAGTGAAAAAGGAAAGAAAAGTGATCAGTACTCCACTGCTCAGTGGATTGTGTTTCAAAATACGCACACCTATAAGGCATGTCCCAGGCCCATTCAACAGTTCATCCCTTTCGTGGACTTAGTCTGTAAAATCAAAAATCTTCACTAAAGATTTTTAGTGAATCTAAATAGAGGATATGCTTGTTTCCTTCTTTTTAATTTTAGGTAGGAGGAAAAGCACAAAAAAATTGATCAAATAGATTTAGAATTACAGAAGCTAAAGCCACAAACATAAGGCATTTTCAGAATAAAATGAGAATATGTGTGTTCAATAATAGCATACTGGCAACATATGATATTAAAGACCAGAAATTTTCAGACTAAATGGGAACTCTGAGGTATGCATGTTAGAGTCACAGGACCCGCTCACATATGAGAATTCCCAGAACCCAGTGATGAACGTGTGCCTTGGAGTCCACTTGGCTGGAATGTCTCTTTCAAATGAACATTGAGCTCTAAACTGAGCTCTCTTCTCTCCTTGGCCTGTACTTGTGAGGACAAAATGATCTTCCCATGGGGTTCCTGTCAGTCTTAGCCCCAGGAAAATGATCAGCCACTTTTGGTCTTCTTGCAACTCATTAAAAAGTTACCATATTTCTTAAAATGAGTGCTTTTAAGAGCTGTTTTAATGACATCAATACACAATAGAAAAATATAAAAAAATATTTCATACTTCAAAAAATGCAATGAATGTTCAATAAAAAAAATGTAGCTTGGAAAATCTACAAATGTAATTACTAATATTTCAAACATCCATCAGGAGTCACTTTCTATGTAAACTTTTCTGCCTGGAGGTAGGAGAGGGAGGTGCTTTTTCACTTCCATAGCACCTCATTCCAAACCTATGTTACAACAGGGATACGCTAAACACCAGGCATAGAAGATGAAAACAAAGGCCTGGTTTTGACAATCATAAATAGTTTCCCCCTAAGTGTCAAGTATTGCATTAATTAAATACTTAAGTAGTCATTAGTATTAAGTTGTAGCAATAATTGACATCTATTCCTCCCTTGGGGCCAACTGTACTGGTTAAATGAATTCAATCCAAAGACAGGGGTAGTGGAGAACATTACAGGAAGCTAAGCTTTTAGTTTCAGAATTTTAGGGGAAAAAATCCAGCATTCTAAAGCAAATTAATACAAAGTAGAATAAATTTCCTATAGAAATTGTGGTATAATTATATGTCATGCTCTTAGCCAAGACTTCATAAAAAAATATAGTAATATTCAACAGTGTAAGCTATAAATCTTCCATAATACCTCTTAAACAAAAAATTAATCTCTCCACAGTAATGAGGGAATTTTAGCAATGTAATGGATTTCAAAGACTATTTAGCCCAAACTCCTTATATTAAAAGTGGAATTAAAAGGAACTAGAAATGGACCAAAGAGGACAAAAAAAATATAGCAATGAGTAAGTAGTTTGGTGGAAGGAGTGGGTGACAGGTGTAGACCTTCATTACATTACTAAGCTTTAGAGTTTACATACAGAGATTACATGTTCTTTTTAACATTCTTTTATCCGTATCAGATAGTAACATTTAAAAGATTTTTTAAAAGAAGAGTTCACAGGAAAGTAGAGAGTGGGGAGAGTACATGAAGTCAAATCTTGAGAAACTGGGCCTGAAATGGCCCAGAGAGATAGGATGGTGGCTGGAGAGATGCTGGACAAGGGAAAATGTTCTAAGATGAGAGGTAATAGAGCATGTTTCAATGCTGAGTCAGAATGGAAAGAAAGGGATGAGTAAGGTTAGTAGTAGCAGTAGAAGGGGATAGGGCTGATATCCAGGTGTTGCACCGTTAGCAGATTAGCAGAAGAACACAGCAAAAGGAATCTATGAACCCTGATTAAATTTGCACCCCTATTAGATTAGTGGAACAAAGCAGCTAAAGGAAGATATGGTTCCATTTATATGAGATTTCCAGAAAAGGCAAATCTATAAAGACAGAAAACAGACCAGTGGTTGCCTGGGGCTGGGGGTGGGAGAAGAACTGATAGCAAGTGCCCGCCAGAGAACTTTCTATGGTGGGGGAAATGTTCTAGAACTAGACTGTAATGATATCTGTATGATGCTATAAATTTATTAAAAATCATTGAACTGGGGTGCCTGGGTGGCTCAGTTGGTTAGGCGACTGCCTTCGGCTCAGGTCATGATCCTGGAGTCCCTGGATCGAGTCCCGCATCAGGCTCCCTGCTCGGCGGGGAGTCTGCTTCTCCCTCTGACCCTAACCCCTCTCATGTGCTCTCTCTCTCACATTCTCTCTCTCTCAAATAAATAAATAAAATCTTTAAAAAAAAAAAATCATTGAACTGATTTTTATGAGATGTATATTATGGTATGTAGATTATACTTCAATAGTACTGTTAATTAAAAAAAATAAAAAAGAACTAAGCCAGGAGTAACTGGTGTGGAAAGTATATTCACAAGAACCCTGAGACCAGAAACTGGGAAATTTCTGGTGCTTGTAAAGCAACTTCCATAAAGTCTAGGAATCTTTTTTTTTGAAACACGGGTGACGTGGCAAGCCAGGCTGTCGCAAGCAATTGCATTCTTATATCCTGCATACTGGTAAGATGGGGCTCAATCCAGGCCCCCCTCAAGCTATGTCCCCTGGCTTTGTCACCCATGGAAGAGAGACACGTTTCTCATTCTTCCACCTGGAGAGGAATTTTTGTACTTCATCTGTCCAAAGAGGACACTCTTATTTATTTTTTCCCCAGTTTGCACAATGCCCTGATGACAAAAGGAAAAGTCTTCTGATGATCTACATGGCCTGGGCCAAGTTAGCTTCCTTCCTGGAAGCAGATATCAATGAATTATGTGACTCCTATGAGCTGGATAGCTTTGATAATAGAAATGTTGAGGGTATCAGAAGAAGCACTCTATGCTACAGCTCAAAAGGAGGCAAAGGCTTCAACACAGAAGACAGCCAGAAAACAAACACAATCTAGAAGCCCCGAGTGACAAATAATGAAGAAAAACAGCAAGACTGTTGACTAGTAATTTCTAGGAGGAAATACAAGGCTAAGGTTTAAGAATAATCTTAGTCTAGATTAAGAAAAAATAAAGTGTCTCCTGCCCAGGAAAGGATTCATTTGACTATCTCACACTGATAAGACTAGACGTTAGAAGGTAGCAGTATTTGATTTTGGTTGCACATTTCAAGATGGGCACGGACAAACTGGAATAAAGACAACAGAATGATCAGTATGGCAAAGGATCTTATTGGGAGGAACTGGGAATATTTTGTCTAGAAAACAGAAGAGTTATGCCCCACACAGCTGCTCTTAGATGAATGGAGAGCTCTCCTAAAGAAGAGGAATTTGAGTTCTCCTGTGTTCCTCTAGAAACAGGATCAGTGGCAATCACTTCTGCTTCCAGCTAACTCCCATCTGACCTTAGGGTTTACTCGCTCTTCCTCTTTTCTTCTTCTTACTCTTTTACCACATTGTAAATGAAATATTGTGTATCTGTAAGAAATACCACTTTCTACTTACCTGTGTTTTCATGGAGACATAAACTGTTAAGTAGGTAGATTCTCAGAAGCTACCTCATCTCACCGAAACATTTTATTTTTCACTGTTTCTGTAGAGTTTAAATGTACTTTTCATTTTTTAAAAGTGTTACAAAATATATGCTAGTTATTAAATTTTCAATAAAAATATGTATAAAATAAAATGGGGAAAGCTTTCTATTCCTCCCCGTTCTTTTCCCCGCCCTGCCCAGTCAAGTCCAACCCTTAGAGAGAACAGCTTTTAACGATTTACTGCAACATGTCAAATTACTTAAAATGCATTAAATACCTATCAATGCATATATACTATTTGGAGCATCTAAACATGAATGTGATTATACTACATGTATTATTCTGCAACTTATTTTCTTACTTCACAATAAATCAGGGGCAACTTTTCATGTTAGTAGTAGATCTACTAATTTTTTAAAACACTGAAAACTATAACAGTTCATGAGATCAGATTTTTTAATTGATCTTTTTTTATGAGACTTTTTTAAAGATTTTTTAAAATTTTCTTTATCTGACAGACAGAGACAAAGCAAGAGAGGGAACACAAGCAGGGGGGAGTGGGAGAGGGAGAAGCAGGCTCCTCGCTGAGCAGGGAGCCTGATGCGGGGCTTGATCCCAGGACCCTGGGATCATGACCTGAGCCAAAGGCAGATGCTTAACAACTGAGCCACCCAGGTGCCCCTAACTGATCTCTTCTTGAGAGACACTGAGGTTCTTTTCAATTTTTCATTATTAAGAATAATTCTACAGTGAACATCCTTGTATATGTATGCATGTAGCTTTATGCATTTTGCAAGCATTTTTCTGCAGGAAAAATTCCTGGAGGTTGGAATTTCTGAATCCAACAACCAAAATGTTCTTCATAGGGGAACAAAGTCTGGAACACCCACATGATGGACATACCATGAAGTCACCAAAAGAGGGTCATCAAAATATATCCATGATCTATTAAGAGGAAAACATTTGTCCATGATCTATTAAGAGAAACAGTCAAGTTGCAGACTAATATGTTAGGCATGATTGCACTGCATTTAAAAAACAGAGTAGTTTGCTAAGGAGCTATACACCTTAAGGAACAGAAGACTGAATGGGCCAAGAGGGCACTCTGACTTCTTTTCTTATATAATTAGAAATGCTTATGGATGGACACACACACACACACATACACACGCACACAATTTTTAGGTAGTGAGATTATGGAAGACTTATGTATTTAAGGTTTTCAAATTAAAAAAATTAAAATAAAGAATTTAAAAAATAAGATTCACAAAAATTATGAGGAATAATGCTCTGTGCTAATGACATATAAGGAAACTGGGACTCTCAACTACTGTTGGAGGGAGCATACATGTTGTAGGAGGCCCACCTGGTGAAAGGTAGCAAATTTAATTGTGCATCCCTTTGTTTTAGCAATTCTACATCTAAGGAAAAAAAAGAGAAAAGCACACAAAGATATTTATCCCAGAACTTTTTTTTTCAGAACTATTTATAACATTAAACAAATGCAAATTCCCTAAACACCCATCAATAAATTTGGGGTTAAGTATACATAAGCAAAATATCTCTATATTTGTTAAAATGGAAAGACATCTAATGTATTAACTGAAAACAAAGGAAATCCAAATGAATATATGTAATATGATCTCAGGAAAGAGGGATGTGTCCATATAAAGAGAGAGAAAATTCTAAAAGGACATTCCAAAATGTTAGGAATGGTTTTCCTTGGGAGCAGATTTATAGGCCAATTTTCCTTTCTATTTTGTTTGCATATAATTTGGTATTTTAAAACCTATGAAATTATTCTATGATGAAAAAATACATGTCATTTTTATATAATTGTTTCTCAAGAATCTGGCATTTATATAGCTAATACTCTTTCTTCTACTAGCTTTCAATTATTAGTATATATGCATATATTAAAGGGGAAAATGAATTACTTAAAATAATACATTCACTTGCACTATTACTTTCATTGATTATCAGCACCTCTCAATCATATTGTACTACAATAACTACCACTGAATTCCTTCTTTCTACCCAACACAGAAGCCCTTCATGCAGCACATCACAGATACATGCATTATCCAGTGTAATTTCTTGCATGGGAGCAAAGCTTCAGTGTTCAATTATATGAGAATACTACCAATTACTGAGTTAACGAACAAATAAAACTTGAAATTTTTATTCCAATGAACAGCTTTTGTTTTCCTAAAAGAAGATAAACAACATAACTATAAATATGATATACTAGGGGAAATTGCAATATTTTAAACAAGAAGTTAACAGTATCTATTTAAATCCTGAATATCTCTAAATGATGTCCTTTGTAAATTGGATGCCACTTTCTAAGACAGGGACTGAAGCTCATCAGCTTTTCTCAATACAAAAACATCTGGTTTTCATAGGAGGATTCTAACAGCTCATTAGAAAAGAGGATGGCTTCTAACATCAGCCCACTTACTTGATCAATCCTTTCTTCTGTCTACACTCAAGTGCATTCCAGGCCACCTTAATCCGAACAACCTCCCTATGTATTTGCAGTAGTGAGATGCTAAAAAGCATGTGTCAACACTCCCTCTTGGAAACTGTCCTTGCTTACTCATCTCAACCCAATAAAATTTGAGGAGTTGGCTCTGGAGATTAACTGGATTTCCAGGAATAATCTGCAGAAAGCCAACCCTTTTGCCTTTTGGGGCTTTCTGCATAGTAAGAAAGTAAAATCAAAATTCTGGAAAAGAGAATGAAATTCATGCCACAGCAAAACCACTCTGGGAGAGCAAGCCTTAGGAAGCAAGTGAATAGTCTACTTGGCCAAGCAACTCTTTAAGACTCTTCCATTCACCAGGAAACCACACAGACACACCTGAAAAACTTTGTAAGAGAATTTTTCCTATTTCAGATTGTGTTTCCCCACATTAAGATCTATTTTTTAAACTTGTTTTCAAAACACATAGATATACATTACATATTTAGTGACTGATGACAATGGCATATCAACTACAGTATGGAATATGTAGTCAGACCCAAAGATTTTCAAACATGTCTCACATGTCACAAAGAAAGCAAAGGTTACATTAATAATAGGAACAACTGATTGTAAACTAATTTAAAATATTACCACTAAGGGTCATGCTCAAAGAAAGATCGGGCTCTTGAATCAATTGTTAAAAAGTATGTCCAAAAACAGTCAACAGAACTCTCCTCGTCACTTTAGATTAAATTCTTCAAATTTCATGCTAGGTACACAGAAAAATAAGTCGCATGGCAAATCTATCCAGTCTTAATGAATAGGTGTAATAGAAACACTTTAAAAACAATTGCTTCCAATTGCTAGGCCCTTGATTATATTATTCCCTTAGCCCTCTGAAACCAATGAAGTGTTTGACTGCTTTATCCTCAAGTATATTATTTCTCTGTACCAAGACAGTAAATGGCAGATGAAAGTCAGACTGGTTGGGTGGTGTGAAGATGGGGCAAGAAGTAAAACTCATCACAACAGAGTTGAAACCCTGTGTTAGGTTCCGGAATCATACATTCTAACCATACAAGGACACTATCTCAGCAATCGGGGTTGTTAATGCTGGGTTTACCACAGCAAGTTTTAACTTTAATATCCTCACAACTTAATAGTCAACAAAGCATGACTTGGCTTGCCTAATGGCAGATTAGTCAGCTGCACATTTAACAAAGTTATTGCAAAAATGTTTGGTGGAAGACTTCTTCGCTGAAGTTTCAAGCCTTCTATTAAAATTATGCAAGTGAGAACACACGACTTTTAAATATATATTTTTTAAATCCTTCTGAAAAGCCCTGAGTGGAAATACCTATTTCTATAAAGTACAATATAGACTCAGGCTCTGTTCAAGTTACCTGCATATCCTTTCCAACCAAATGTAAGGAGAGAGGGGAAATCAACATCAATATGGCTCAACCTTATCGGATTTAACTTCAGTATACAGAATTTTTAACTTATCACATCAGTTAGGTACTCCATTTGTTTTATATAAATCAAAGTTTAACTCAACCAATCACATCCAATCCATGGGAAAATGCTGTGGCCGAATATATCCAGAACCCAATCACTCCCCACCACCTTCCACAGCAAGCCACCATCACCTCTTACCAGGATTTGTACAATAGTTTCCTCCCTGGATCCCTGTTGGCATCCTTGCCCTGCCTCCCACATGCCCCAGTTCCTTCTCAGTAACAGTAGCCTGTCTTATCTCTTAAAAACAAGAGTCAGATCATGCCTTTCCCCATCTCAGAACTCTCCAATGGCTCCCCATTTTGCACAGAATAAAAGCCTCCAGGGCCTCATCCGAGCTGGCTCCCCTCTATCCTTCCTTCTCCCTCTCCTGCTTCCTCCCCCCACCCGTGCTGGCCTTGAACGTGCCACACACACCCCTGCCTTGGGGCCTTTCCACTGGCCACCCCATCGTCCAGGAATGTTCTTCCTTCATATACCCACACTGCTTGCTTCCTCACCCTTTCATTCTTTTTGCAAATGTCTCCACCCTCTCTAAAGTTGCAGCGCTTTTCTCCCACTCCACATCTGCCATATTCTATTTTATATTGTTCTTTAGCACTTACCATTTCACAATGAACCGTATAATTTACTATTTATTATGTTTATGGTCTGGGCCGCTCCACCAGAGTGTTAGCTCTATGAAAATAGACATTTTTTGTTTTATGTACTGATGTTTCCCAGCACCTAGAAGAGTGTCTGAAACACAGTGGACCCTCAATAAGTATTTGGGGAATAAATAAATGAATGAATTTTCAGGTGATTATATATGCTATATGGTAGCACCTACTAATAAAGTCTAAGGAGGACGGATATCAAGTTCCTGAGGCTGCGAAGTGTGGGGTTCTTCAATCTAAAAGAAATTTCCCAAGTTACCAGAAGGAAATAGTGAATTGTGCTATATTTGGGGAAGAAATAAGTGAAGCACAGAATGGTCACCATCTTAATCCTTTCCTTATCAAAGTATTCAACTTTATTTCATGGAGGACTTTATCTCTAGGAATGCAACCCTTATTTTATAATAAAACCTATAGAGAAAATAGGATTTATTTCACTTTTTAAATTAAGGGACTCTGGACCTTCCTTCTACAAATATCACCAGGTTAATCCAGGACAAATGTATAGAGAGAAAATAAGGCATAATTTCAGAAGCAACACACAGTTAAAGTTGTATGATTTTCAAAACTCCTGGGGAGTGAAGATTCCTGGAGAGTAAAGTGTTAGGGGCAGGTCATCAAGCAGCCTGGTCCCCAGGGATGCCTGGGTACACTTCCTCACACCTGCCTGTGGTTCCCAGCAGATCTAGCCCACTTGCTCTCCCAGGGAATCCTAACATTCATAGTCAAGAATAACACTGATAATCAGTGCTGTCTTCAATGTCTTCCACATTTGGTTTACAGTGACTATTTGAGTCCCACCTGACCTTCTTAGAAGCTTCTTTCTGAAGGAGTAGAGGCAGCTGTTTTACTGAGAGACAGTTGACCTATAGAAGACTGCCCATACTAATTGTTGTGACTGTCACACAGAGCCTCAACTGATGGCCACTGCCACTGCCAGGAGGAGCTGGGGCCCCTGGGCACAGAACAGACCTTCGTTGTCTCTGACCTTTCTTCCTTGGAGGCTCTTCCCAAGGGACCACTTTCACTGGCACCTTGCCCTGCCCCACCACACTGAATAGAAGGGCTACCCTAGAGACAGCAGACTTTACAGGGCCTTTCCCACACCCCTACTGGAGCCCATCCCCCATCTCCCCGATGGCCCCTCTGTCCCCCTGCTGAGCATCTCTGAGCTCCCTTGTCCCCACCTGGCCTGAATCCTAGGCAGAAACACACAGCAAGAAAAAGGAGATTCCTGGGAACTCAAGCAGCATGTTAAAGCTCATTTTTTTAATGGGTTAAATAGTATTTGCTTCTGACCTGGGAATCAAATCAGACTTTAAAACATGGTTCCTCTGACCAAACCACACATTTCCCAAAAGTGGTTGGAATAGAACTTTATGGAAAGTTGTTGAATGTACTTCTGACATGTATCAAAAAAAAAAAGCAAATCAGTTTTTGAAGAGAGTATTGCACATTTTCTCTGGGCATAAACAGGGCCAAGAGAATCTTTTCTTTCAGGAATCTGATAGGAGAGAGCTAGAAACTGATGTCGATTAGTGGCGGTGGCTGGAAATGACAGTGCAGGTGACGAGGCCAGCCCATGTGCACGTGAGAAACTAGAGGAAACCAGAGAAGAGTCAAGAGGAAGGATGAGCAGACTCTGGAGAGAAACAGGGACAGAGGGCAAAAGGATCCTCAGACAGACGGGATCTGAGGGCTACCTCCTCCCCCCACACTCCAGTCCTATGCCCGTCCACACCTGAGGGCCCGCTGCAGGCTGTCTCCTGTTACAGGCCTCGATCTTCCCCTCACAAACATAATCCCCACCCACCCACCTCACCCCACTTTCCTCTTCTGTGAAACCTGCGCTGGTTTCAACTTCTTGCAACAAAAAGCAAAAGCGTTAGACTATCTAACCCAATACCTTGAATTCCTTTGGCAATAGAACTATAAAGATGGCCTCTTAAACTCAGCAGTGGTCGCCACAGTCTGACACAGCTTGTTTAATTTTCAGAGAGATTAAGAAGCACATTTTCAGAAAAAAAAAGAATATTGGTTGCTAAAGTTTCTTCCTTAAATATACATTTCACTTAAAATATAATTTACTATTCCTTGGAGCAGTAAACAGCAGGTGAAATTAAAAACGAAAGTTGAGGGGCACCTGGGTAGCTCAGTCAGTTAAGCGGCTGCCTTCAGCTCAGGTCATGGTCCCAGGGTCCTGGGATCGAGCCCCGCATCAGGCTCCCTGCTCGGCAGGAACCCCGCTTCTCCCTCTCCCACTCCCCCTGCTTGTGTTCCCTCTCTTGCTGTCTCTCTCTCTGTCAGATAAATAAATAAAATATTAAAAAAAAAAAACACTAAAGTTGAAAACGAACGAATTCACACTTTAGCTTGGGTTGTGCTCTTAATTCACAGCCAGCCAATCACTTTAACTAGCTGCACAGATGACTAAATAAAATCTGTTAATAAATGCAGCTAGAGTGTATTCAAAAAATTAAGCAATGCATATTAGAATAAATTTGTGTATCTGCTGATCATAAATTTAATTCTTTAAAATAAAGGTCCAACTGGCATATAAGGGAGTAGATAAGAATAAGAGGGAGAAATCTCTCCCACTTCAGCACAGTCTTTCATAAGAAGGCAGATGGGTCAACAGAAGAACTGGGTTAACCCATGATAAATGACTGCAGGCAGACCTTAAGATAAGAAGGTGTGCTTATGGCATTTCAGCCTGTTCATGATCCTTTCTTCCTGCCGGGATGCTTATGGACTTCATGTTTGCTTAGCCAGCTATAATAAATGTGCAAATATGTGTGTGTGTGAGAGAAAGTGTGCATGTATGTATAAAAGAATAAGTAAATACAACACATACATACATATGTCTTAGCAGTTCTGCTTCTGCTAGAACCAGACTGATACAATTTAAAACATGGTATAAAGTATTTATGTTTTACCCATCTCTCTCCTCCAATAGTCCAGAAACTACTTGGAGGCAGAGAACAAGTTTTGCTTGGCTTTGTATGTGATATATACATCAGATTTATTTGACACCTGTTATATGCATTCTTGGCACACACTGGGTTCTTGATAAATGTTTACTTAGTTAATGTAAGTAAGTGATGATAATATGGCAATGGGGCCAGTCTGCAAGAGCTGAAAGGAAGATCTGTAAAATCAAGGGACAGAGTGATTACTATTCCATATTCACAATATTCTAAAGTATACAGAATACAATAACAACAGTTAGTAGTAGTAATAATAATGATGACTACATTTATGAAACCCTTACTAAATATAAGACATTGTATTAAAATTTCTTCATACACGTTATTTCACTCCAATCCCGCCCCCCCAAAATCCTAAGAGAACGATCCTGTTGGCCAAACTTTACAGGTAAAGAAACGAAGGCACCCAGAAATCACATAACTGACTCAAGGTCTCACAGATCTTTCCCCTCACCTGCTCTCTTCTGTACCTACCTATCTACAGGTTACTTCCCATCAGTAATCAGATATGCTCCAATATCTCTTCTCTTGACCTCTGATCCTGCTCAACGACTGCACCTCTGCTGTATTCTCTGTCACAGTTAAGTTACCAATATCATGTCCACATGAGCTGTCTTCACTCCCCTACCTCCTATTCCCTACCTCTTTGACTTATTGTAATCGATTTCTACTTCCACCAAAAGAAAAGATGCTTTTGCTAGAGTCACAGTGAACTACATATCACTACATTTAATAAATGCACACATTCCAATTTCTATTCTCGACAGTACTAAACACAATTAGACTTCTTGAAGCATCATCTTTTCTTGGCTTTATGATAGCAGGATGAGTCCCAATTCGTATTTGCAGAAGAAAACAACAGAATCCTCTAGTTAGCTTAAACAGAAAGAGGGTTATTGGTAGTTCAGAAATCTCCAAGAAGCCTGGCGAGTCAGATGGGGATGTTCAAAAGGACAATGAGAGAAGAAAGAAACCACGCTGAAAGATGAGCAGGAAGCACAGAGCCAGGAGAAAAGTCCAACCCCATCACAAGTCTGAACTAGAAAAAGTACCACAGCACTGCCTCCCACCACTCAAATCCCATGACAACAGGTACTGAAAACTAGAACTTCCATGACAGATGTCCCAGCAGCACCAGGAAACTTTGGCACTACGTCTGTCGGAAGATGCCTTCAGCACGTGGCCACCCCTCACTTCTTCCTCAGCCTCTTGTCACGTGCCTCAGGTATTGGCAGAACCGAAGTCACACACAGTTCTAGCTGCAAGGTATTCATTCTGGGAAATTCTGGCCACAGTAGCATGGGAAAATAACACAGGAGGGGATGGCAGAGGTGTTGAATGAACCAATCTGCAGTATCTGTCACACCACCATACATTTCTAGATTTCCACACTTTTGGTCTTTGCAGCGTCTTCTGTCTGTGACCTCCAACACATATTTTTAGTCTATGCACTTCTCTCTTCTTCCATGGCTAACATCATTTTTCACTTGGACTACTACAATTCCTTCCAGTCTAAATTACCCACTTCCACTCTTAATCCCCAAGAATCCACACATTGTTGAGAGAATCAAATAAGAAAGAAGATTTTATATCTGTAACATAACCTATAAAAATGATTGCTAATAAACTATTGTTCTTAGTTATAACTTTTAAACTTTTTAAAACACCATTTAAGTAGGAAGCTACATATGTGTCACAACTTGAAGGTGCTAGAAAGATCCCCAGTCTATATCTGTATCCTGATGGCTAAGAATAATGCCAGAAATTCTAACAATAGGGTTAAGTCGTACTTATATCATGAATCCAGCACCTCTGGCTAAACCATATATATCCCGGGAAAAGGAGTCTATATTTGTTGTGAAATTATATAAAACTGGGATCAAATCCTAGCTCTTTCTGCATTTTAAGGTCTGCTCTTCTTCTTTAAAGAGGAATCACAGGTGGGTAGAAAGGATTAAATGAAAATATCTAATAAAGTGACTGATCCATGGTAAATAGGCAATGAACTCTAGCCCTTTCTCTCTGTCAGTATCTTATTGAGAATTAGTTTGTGAGAGTGATTAATATCCATTGTGATGGTTAATGAAAGACAAAGGGTTGTAGCAATCCGATACAGGCTTAGTGTGTAAAAGGGACTACAAACCCACAGAAAAGGAGGCCCCAGTGGAGGACAATGGGGCTCTGCTCAGAGAAAACAGGATGGGCCACTCAGGGCAGCCAGAGGTAGGGAAGGCTGTTGGGAGCCTAGAGTGGGAAATGGGTCATAAGAAAAATAGAGACAGCAATAAAACCAGGAAGAGATCACGAAATCCATCTCACTCACTTCAGAGCTGGTGCCTGGAGTGAGCCCAGTGGGGTGCCATCAGCGTCTCTGACCACTGTCCACATCACCCCACATGCTGAGCTCTAACCTGCCTCAGAAAAGCCTAGGAAATAGGAACCACAGTGAAGATGAGCAGGTAGAGTAGGTGCTCAGCAATGGCACGTCATTCCTTGCTTGACTTTTTGTCCCAGAGCTTGTTTCACAACAGCGGCAATCTTCCCCAAATCAACGCAATCCTACTTGAGTCTCCTTAACACAGACGGAGGGCAGGCCTGCAAGCTAGGCAAGGCCAAACGGAGGTTTACCTTCTCGCCTGCTGATGGGTGATTTCATCTTCAACCCAGGAAATGAGCCAAAAGACGACCCTACGTTGGCTCTTGCTAAAATGTACCCCGTGGCTATTTATCACTGCAAATCATGTAGAAGAAACTGCTTTCCACCAATATATCTCATATATTTGGCCTATGAACTAACTCAATTTATAGGTTTTTTTTTTAGTTTTTTTTTTAAAAAACAGGAACCTTATATTAGTATAAATTTTACTAATTTAGTAAAGTAGGAACTTTGTATTCATTTGCATATTCTAGAACAGTGCTATTTAATGTAGTACTTTTAAAGGCGGACTTTGTAGGAGAAGGGATTTTGTCAGTAGTTTACAGGCTCTGTGTACCAACATTCTTCTTCCCAACACACCATGTGGCCCCGACACCCCTGGTAGAAGAAATGAAAGTTGGCTGGTAGCCAAGCAGTGCTCCTCACAGGACCTTACACAGCACAAGGACTTGTGTTCATGAATGTCAAAGGTCACATATTCTGGGTTTTTTAGAAGTTGAAACTTTTTGCTCATGTGCTAGCTGTTTGAAGGACATTCTATAAAAAGAAGGTAAAATATGAACAAGCCACAATTTATTCTCTAGCTTCGAAAGGCAAGTAAGTTGTTTACAGCCAAAAACATGTACATTCTTCCAGGAAAACAGCAGACAAGTGATAGACACTATATAAACACCTTCTGCATCTCTGTGTAACACACAGTTTTAAAGTATATGTTAATACATTAATTCCCAACTAAAATACCTCTTAGTGTTCTTATTTAAAGATCATTCTCATGGAACCCTTTATAAAAGAGGTTGTATAAAAGCTTTAAAGAAGATAAAAATTCTAAAGCTTGAATATTTATTCCAACCCACACATATACCAGTCTCCTTTTCCCCAGTGATAACAAGAAATAAAGATATTTTAGTAGAACTTTGAAAAGAGTGCTTGCTTGAAAAGTAGTCATTCATTCAATAAATATTTTTACTAGGTATTGTATGTAGGCAAAGGGGATAATAATGATGTGTGTGTGCGTGTATGTGTATGTGTGTGTGTGTGTGTGTGTGTGTACTAAAAATGTATAAAGGTGCCTACACTTGTGGAGCTTGCAGATTAGTGGGAGTGAGGGGCATAAATAAATGAATTGCACAAACATAAACAATATTACAATTATAGCAAATGCTCTGATAGGGAGGTATGTGGAAAAGCTATGAACACATGGGAGGGGAAATAGTAGAGTCCAGGAAGGTGACTGAGAAAGGGTCTTTGTTGGTTTGGGCTGCTATAACAAAAATACTTAGACTAGGTGGCCTAAACAACAAATAATTTGCTCCTCATAATTTTGGAGGCCAAGAAGTCCAAGATTAAGGCATGGCAGATTTGGTGTCTGGTGAGGTGTCTGGTTTACAAGGCAAGAGAGTGAGAGAGTGAGAGCTCTCGGACTCTTCACCTCTTTATAAGGACATCAATTCCATCATGGGTATCCACTTCCATGACCTTACCTTAATCTAATTACCTCCCAAAGGTCCCATCTCCAAATACCATCAGTCCATACCAGGAAGTGATGGCTGGATTGAGGTCTGACGAGAGGTGGAGCTATTTAAATGAAGGCAGTTGTGACAGGAAGGCATGGCAAGTTTAAGAACTTGGAAAAAAAAAAAAATCACCAAAGCTGGAGACCAGAATAAGGGATGATACAGGGCATGAGATGAAGCCAAGGAGATAGAGCGGTCCAGACCACGTATTATGAAATGAATTGTGTCCTCCCAAAGTTCACATGTTGAGATCCTAACCTCCAATACCTCAGAATATGACTATATTTGAACATATGGTCTTTAAAGAGGTACTTAAGAAACAATAAGGTCATATGGGTAAGCCCTAATTCAATATGACTGGCATCCTCATAAGGAGATTAGGATATAGATAACACACAGATCAAGGGATGACCATGTGCAGACACAGCAAGAAGGTGGCCATCTGCAAGCCAAGGAGAGAGCCCTCAGAAGAAACCAAGGCTTGTGGACTTTGAGCCTCCAGAACTGAGAGAATACAAATTTTTGTTGCTTAAGCAGCAGAGTCTATGCTATTTTGTCATGACAGCCTTAGCATGCTACTAAGGCCATACAGGGGACAGTAAAAAATGTGGTCTTGATCCTAAGACTACGGAATCCACAGATGGGGTTTAAACTGGGGGTAGAAGGATTATAGATCAGATATGCCATTTACTCTGTCTGCAGTGTCAAGGTGAACTGCTGAGAGACTGAGTGTGGCCGGGTGTGATAAGCTGAATAATGGCTCCCAGAGACATCCACATCCTAATCCGGGGCACCTGTGAATCTTACCTTATATGACAAAAGTAACTCTGAGGATGTGATAAAGATCTTGCAATGGGGAGATTATCCTGAATTATCCAGGTGGGCTCTAAATAAAATCACAAGGGAGATTTCACAGTGGAGGAGAAGGGCATGTAATGATGGAGGCAGAGAGTAGAGCAATGTGCTTTGAAGATGGAGGAAAGGCCTACAAAACAAAGAATTTAGGCGGCCACTGGAAGCTGGAAAAGGTGGAAGAATGGATGGACACCAAGAGCCTCCTGGGGAAGGAACCAACACACCTTGACTTGAGCCCAGTGAGAACCATTTGGACCTCTGGTCTCCAAAGCAGCAAGAGAATACATTGGTGTAATTTTAAGCCACTAAATTTGTGGTAATTTGCTACAGTGGCAACAGGAACCCAATATATGGGAAGATCAACTACGAGGCGGTAAGTATTCATCTAGGGGAGAGATGCTCTCATAGTGGTGGCTGCAGTGGTGAGGATACTTACTTGAGAAATACTTAGCAAGTAAAATCAATAGGAATAGATGCTGCATTTGATCTGGAAGGAAGGTGAAGGAGAGGGAGCCAGTGAGATTTCTGTGTTCTTCACTGCCCTACCACAGTAACAACTAGGTACTGGTAGAGCAGTCAATCTACCATCCCACTCTGGGAGGCAGGGATCTGAAGAGCCATTTAAAGATTTGAAGACAGGAAAATAAAAGCTGTTTTTCTCATTTTACTTCATCTCGGAGCTTTTAAATTTTAAAAATCTACCTCCAAACTAAATATGCTATTACAATTTTATGTGGAGATGATCAAAACTCTTTAGTTTTAAAAAAAAGTTTCTGAATGTGGACTATTTCTTGACTTTGATTTCAAAAAAACCTGGAGCCCTTGGGGTATTTAACCTTGAAGATATATGAATGGAGGTTACAGAGTACCTATTCTATTCAGTCTTCTTATTATATATTTAAGCTCCCCTCCATAAAGATTTAGCCTCTCAAGGCCACCAAAAGCTAATATACATAGAATGTTATAGTTTTTAGTAATACATAGCCCTACAGCACTGATGCCACACCCTTCCTCACTTTCACAGTGATTCTGATCCCACAGAGCTCCATGCAAACACAGGCATCAGTAGGGCCCTGTTCAATGCCAAATCTAATGCAGAACGTTTCCTGCACTTGCACTTTAATTTCCTCACACCGGACGCTGACCCTGCTGATAAGAAGAGTCTTGGCTACATTTAGGAAGTTCAAGCATTTGATTAAAACTGGTCCTGTGTGACTTGTGTTATTTACCTTTCTCACACTAATCGCCTGGTTTATGTGAGAACAAAAAAGAGCTAGTATGCTCCAATACTCTGCATTCCTCTTTTAGGGATGGGATACTCCACACATCTAAACTTCTGCAAACATTGCTGAGAATTTAGACGGTCTTTCAGCACTGATGAAGGAACTGTCTTAAGGACTTGGGATTTATTATTAGTAAAATGGTAAGGAAATATCCTCAGAACCATGAATTCAGACTTGCTTATAGAGTAAGATTTCGAAGCAGAAGAGGCACACCTGAATATCCCAAAACAGAGGAAAACCACAAAAAATCTGAAAAATTATAGCAACCTGGGGCCATTTTACCTCAACTGTTAATGCCCTAAATGATGTAAGAGTCTCCATATTAAAACTCCAGTATTTGATGCTCCTAAATTACCATGTTCATCCTTGACTGGGGGAGGGAAGTGTGTGCTTTAATTTTAGATGATTTTAATAAAAATTGCTAAAGAAAAATGGTTAAGCTCCTAACCTCTGCTGTGCTAAAAACTATGTGGCACTATTCCATGTCTAGCAATACTAAATAAATAAAATAAAGCAGGTCTTTCTGCTTTCTATACTGCTGGGTGTTATGTTGTATGTTCAAGATTTTGAAGGATGGACCATGAAGTTACCTTATTCTCTTAGTCTTATCAGGAAATGCTGCTCATGAATCATGCATGACTAAATCAGCCTTTTGGTTTCGCAGAGATTTGCATCCCTCCCTAGGTAATCCAGGGCCATACTGATATCACTGATCTGTTCAATTCATTAAGTAATGACTTGCATGCTCTTCACTGGTGTTTTTTAGCAGTTGCTCTTGAGTGAAACTCACACGTAGTTCCTAGCAGCAACTATTCATTTCCTAAGCAGACACTTTAAAATAAATTGATATTTTATCTTGGAGGATAAAGGCATTCCAATTTATTGAGTAACTCAGCTTTTAAAATACAGAGACTTAATACACACACACATCTTAAATCCTCTACTTTGAGAATACTGTTACTGGTACATTTTTAAATGAATCAAGAGATCTTTGGGGTTTACTGGGGGACTAAATAGATTATCCAAAGTCAAGGAGTATGTCTTCCCCAAAAAGCTAATTATATCATTGTCAAAGCTCTCAAAGAAGGAGGTATTTTCTAGGTAGTCTATTGATGTAGTCATGTTTTTGGATAATAAGTTCTTTTGGTTGGACTTAACCTGGTTTCCACTCCTGAAAAACTTAACCTGGCTTCCATTCAGTCAATCTTCACTGGAGATGAAGAATAATTGGTCAATATTCTTTTAGAATTTCAGAGCTAAAAGAACTTCTAAAGATACCTAGCTCTGTAAGATCACAGGATATAAGATGAATAAGACAAAAAACAAATGCACTTCTGTATACTTATAACAAACACATGGACACTGAAATTTAAAAAACAATTACAAAAAAAAAAACCACAATTACAATCACACCAAATAAAATAAAATACTTAGGTATAAGTCTAGTAGAAACATGTACGGGATTTGTTTCCTGAAAATATGAAAGCACTGCTGAAGAAATGAAGGAAGACCTAACTAAATGGAGAGACATATAATGGCAATGGGTCAGAAGACTCAATATAGTCAAAGTGTCAATTCACCCCAAATTCATCTACAGGTTTATCAATCCTAGTGAGGCTCTTATACACATAGACATGCTCATTCTAAAATGTGTATGGAAAAGCACAGGACACCTGAAGCAAATCCAACTTTTTTTTTTTAGAAGGTTTAGTTATTTGAGAGAGAGAGAGAGAGTGCACAAGTGGGGGGAAGGGCAGAGGTAGAGGGAATCTCCAGCAGACTCCCCGCTAAGCTTGAAGTTACCACGGGGCTTGATCCCATGACCCTGAGATCATGACCTGAGCTGAAATCAAGAGTCGGGTGCTTAACTGACTGGGCCACCCAGCTGCCCCAAAACATTTAAGATAAAAAAAGAATAAAGTGAGAGGAGTCACTCTACCCTATATAAAAAGACTTGTTATATAGCTACCATACTCAAGACAGTGTGATATTGGCAAAGGGAGAGACACATAGGCCAATGGAGCAGAGCAGAGAGCCCTAACATGGACCCTCATAAATATGTCCAACCGATTTCTGTCAAAGGTGGAAAAGCAATGCAATGGAGGAAAGATCATTTTTTTAAACAAATGGTGCTGAAGCATTGGTCATCCGTAGGCAAACACATGAACCTCAGTCCACACCTCATATGTTCTATAAAAAGTAACTCAAAATACATTGCTGGTGTGAATGTAAACTGACATAGTCACTATGAAAAACTCTGGCAGTTTCTTATAAAACTAAACATGCACTTAACCATAATTGATCCAGCAATTGTACTCAAGGGCATTTATCCAAGAGAAATAAAAACTTACATGAATGTCTACAATTTTTTTCAAAATAGCCAAAACCAGAAACAACCCAAATGTCCTTCACTTACATCCATACCACGGAATACTGCTCAGTAATAAAAAGGAATAAACTATTGATACATGAAACAACTTGGTGTTGGTTCAAAACCTCAGGAGCTTCCCAGGTGAAATTTGAAACTGGCCCTGATATATGAGGGCAAAGAAAGACTGAAGAAAGGGGCAGACAGTTCCAGATAGGTAGGGGGAAGGCTTAATAAGCAAGGGAACTTACATTCCAGGCTTGTCTTGAGCAGGCACAAGATAAGTAGACCTCCATACCTGCCCACCAGGATCTTAAAAGTTTATATAGCAGCCTTAACTGGGCTCAGTCACATACACCATTCAGATGGTCTCAATAACACCTTCTTCTCTCAAGCCTACATCCTTAAAACAGCTCCTAGTGTGGGAATGGAGAGCACAATATACATTTACATTGCAAGAACAAGGGAGGGTGAGGAGCCTCTGATTGCCTGGGTCCTGTTCTCAAGTCAGCTGGCAGTCATGTCCTCCCAATTACCTTCTCCAACACTTGGATGGAACTCAAGGGAACTATGTTGTAGTGAAAAGATCCGATCTCAAAAGGTTACGCACTGCATGATTCCATTTATATAACATTCTTGAGGGACAAAATTATAGATGTGGAAAACAGATTGGTGGTTGCTAGGGGTTAGAGATGTAGAGGTGGGAAAGAGGTAGCTATGGCTATAAAAGGGCAACAGGAGGGATCCTTGTGATGGGACTGTTTCCTATCTTCACTGTGGTTTTGGTCACATAAATCTATCACACATGTGATAACATTGCATGCACACACACAGGTGCATTAAAACTGATGAAATCTGAATAAGGTCGGTGGATTGTATCAATATCAGTTTCCTGGGTGTGATATTGTCTTGTAGTTAAGCAAAATGTTACCCTTGGACAAAACTGGATGAGGGTTATACAGGATCTCTAGGCGTTGTGTCTTACAACTGTGGGTGAATTTATAATTATTTTTTGAAGTTTTTTTTTAAGCTAAAAAAAAAGATAAGATACATAGTCTACCTCTGTTTTACAGATGAATAAAGAAACAAGCACTAAAGGAATTTACTCAAGATTGCACTGTTAGTTAAGAGCTAAGACAAAAAATAAGACTCAGGTCTCTGAATCTTCCACTGTGCCATAATCCTTAACACAAATAATAAAATAAGCAATCATTACTATTCCATCCCGTCTGGGGGATTAAAATAATAAAGACGGGGCACCTGGCTGGCTCAGTCAGTACAGCATGCTACTTGTGATTTCATGGTCATGAGTTCAAGCCCCACATTGGGTGTAGAGCTTACTTAAAAAAAAAAAAAAAAAAAAGATATTCAACAAATAGAAAAATAACCCAATTTTTTAAAAAGGAGAAAAAATAATAAAGATAACATCAAGCAGCTAAAAATCTAGTTAAGCATACATGGAATAATGTTAAGGGAATAAGCGGGAACTAAATTTAAGTATTACATAGTTCTAAGTTAAATATATAAGAACTTGGAAAAAAGGCACAAACACGTTTGTCATACAATTCCTCTACAAATCTGAACAAAGCTAAAGCAAACAACCTCATTTATACAGAAAAACCCGTAAGAAAAGGACTTCTTATCCAGATGCACAGACTTAGCCTTAAATATATTTTATGCTTAGGATAACATATTCTGGGCGGAAGGCGGACCACCACAGGAGATGTGCAGCTAATGGTTACCAGACTGGTGTCTGCTCCCTTGCCTCCACCCTCCTCAGTGGCAAGCCCAGTGACACAAAACATCCTAGGAAAGGACACAGGTCCTCTTCTTCACAGAAGTAAGCCATGCACACACAACAAATAAATCTAGCCTATCTGAAGTGGAATTTGTTATTTACCTCAGAGTCTAGTTTTAAATTTATTATGATTGTAATCTGTGGGTCAAAAGGGACAAAAGTATTACTTAATACTCAGTTCCATAGTAATAGTTATCAACTTTGTGACAGAACACTGCAAGAGGGCTGGAAAGTAGTGTTCTGCACACAGGGCCAACTCAGTCTGCACTGCAGTGAGTTCCAGTAATGAAGAGTATCATCGGGATTCTGGTAATGATGATGGACTTTCAGGTTCTGTTTACCTGGCCCTGAAAATGATGGATTTTTAAGGTCTGAGGGTGAAGATTAAAACTTTTATGATAGTTTTGTACATCTGGGGGGCTTGTTATATAGCTTTAATGTTCATTGAAATATGTTTCTTTTTATTTATTTTATTTTTTTAGGATTTTATTTGAGAGAGAGAGAGAGAGAGAAAGAGAGAGCAATGAGCTGGGCGCAGGGAGGGGCAGAGGGAAAGGGAGAAGCAGACTCCCCACTGAACAGGGAGCCTGACACGGGGCTCGATCCCAGGACCCTGGAAGAATGACCTAAGCCAAAGTCTCAACCAAATGAGCCACCCAGGTGCCCCAAAATATGTTTCTTTCTCAAATTCAATTTTTCTTGCTCCCAATAAAATATTTGCTTTTTTTTTTACATTATCAGCATAACACTGGGATTCAGTTAAGTTTGTTATGTTTTGCATCAGTTTTTCTTGAAATACAATGTTGGATTAATAGGCAACGGTAACTTTCTGGGATTTTACTCAAATTTACTGTGATTTTGCTGATTTTATTCCTTTATTCATATTTGCTTTTAATCATATATTAGATGGAACTGCATTCCTAATTGTGGTTAATATTGTGGCTTGCTTTTTAATTACAGCCCCATAATTTGCTTTCTATCACATGATGGTATGAGATTAAATTCACCAGCAACTTGTCTTTTTTGTTTGCTATTAGTATTCTTTAACACAGAAACTTAGCTGTTTGCACATTTTTCAGAACGGGTTGGCTATCACGATCTTTCCACAGCTTGTTATTTCTGTATTTATAAGAACACAACTTAAAAATCAGGCATAATACATGCATGGGATAAAAAGTACTTAATCGCCTCCCTCCCCCCAAAAACCCCTCCCTATGAAATTGAAATGCTTTTTTTTTTTAAAGATTTTATTTATTTATTTTGTTAGAGAGAGAGAGCGTGGGTGAGAGAGAGTGAGCAAGAGTACAAGCAGGGGGAGCAGCAGAGGGAGAGGGAGAAGGAGGCTCCCTGCTGAGCAAGGAGCCTGTTGCGGGACTCGATCCCAGGGCACTGGGATCATGACCTGAGCCAAAGGCAGATGCTTAACCGACTGAACCACCCAGGCATCCCAAAATTGAAATGCTTCTTATATGATGGCATGACACTGGCACGGTGTGTCCCCAGCAAAGTCAGCAAAGCTGATATTATCCTAGCACTAATACCTGCTTCTACCCCTTCATCTCCCTTCCCTTCACCAGGCCCCTTCCTGTCCCCCAGTCTCCTCACTCACTATGTGCTTTCCATTGTTGTTTGCTTTGTTTTCTGCCTAGAGAACCATTCATCTCATCCTCTACTTTACAATCTCCTTTTCAGCTTTTAGAATTAGTTCTAATATCATTTACTCCAAAGCCTTCATGGGCTCCTGTAAGTAGTTAACTTTCCCTTTTCTGTATTCCCAGAACACTTTTGAGCTCATTACTACAGAACTCAGAAGGCTGTACTATAAATATCTGCAACTCTGTTTGTTTCCTCTATTTGACAGGAACACCTCAGGTGGGGACTATGGGAAAGTGCCTGACCTAAAGCAGGTGACAAGTAAAGCAGGCTTGCTTCCTGATCGTCCCCAGCCATCAGCCTGCTAGGTTGGGCTATTGTTTTGTTTTTGGAAAACAGCAGCAAGTTTATTCTCATGATCTAAGGAAAATGCATGAGCCAATGCAAGGCAGGGACATAATTATTTTTTCCAGCTGACTTTGGCAGGGATCTCTCAGGATCCCCATTTAGAGAGCAAAGGCTGAGAGAGAAAACATATCCTTGTTCAGGATCCTTTTTGTTAGAAGGCGCATGAGGGGTGGGACTTACTTTTCTATAGGGCAATCTGACTTCGAGAGCAATAGCTAAGAAAGGAATCTAGTGCCCTCAGTCAGTAGGGACCCCTTGAAAAACACACTATATGTTATATGTCCAACATATTTTGGACACTGAGGTTAGAATATCATCTCTTAGACCCTTAAGATCTGCACCTGGAAAGGAAAGGCAGGAAAGCAATATGTAGCTTTGCGGCAAGAACCCTTAGACAACCGCGGGGAATGAATGGAATCATTTGGGAGTGTACTTCCATACTGTTGTATTCATGGTAAAGATAATAATCCCATCAATGTTAGTGGATCTATGCCACATAAATCAGTTTTTAATAAAACAAGTTTCTACTCCTTTGACTGATAAACTTTAGTAATTTTTGTTGCAAATTTCTCTAAAATGTATTAGTTGCCTTCTTGTCTCTCTATTGAGCAAAACAAACTTTTCTTGATGGTCTAAGTTCATGGAAATATTAAAGAGTAATACAGAGTGATATGGCCTCAGGAGCTCCTTGCCACCACATTAAATGGATCCAGGGTGTTAAAATGCCTTATTTCATATGCTCACTTGCACAGTATTTTAAATATAGATTCTGTATCTTCCATCAACATCAGTTCATGCTTGCTGCTCTTTGGACATTGACTATTAGTAGGGAGATGAACTTTCTCCCTGCTAATTCCCAACTTTTAATTTGCTACAGTCCAAGAAACCACACACATTTGTGGTACTATATTAAGTAAGAGTGAATAAGGTAACGGGGGTGTGTTTCTCACTGGACTGAAAACTCGTAGAAAGTAAAAAATCACTATTGCTCTTTTTGAGCCCCTGAAGTGCCTAGCATGGTGTTTTGCATACCACAGCACTAAGTAAATGTTTTCTGATTTGACTTAAGCAGTATGAGCTGTATTTTTATGTCTATTCCAGCTACTCAAGCATTGTTAGCTTACTTTTTTTTTATTTTGTTTTAAGATAGGTCACCAAGAATAGTTTGCCAGATAAGTGATCTCCCTGTTAAGAGTGATATATATCACTCTTATGGTGTGGAAGGCTATACACAGCAAGGTGAATGAATGGTGGTTACCTGTGAAAGGTAATAATTTTAGATGATTATTAGTTCCTTCTTTCTTCTTTTTTTTTTAAGATTTTATTTATTTGAGAGAGAGAGAGAGAGCACTTTAGCATACAAGTGGGGGGAGGGACAGAGGGAGAAGCAGACTCCCTGCTGAGCAGGGAGCCCAATGCCCAGGACCCTGAGATCATGATATGAGCCAAAGGCAGATACTTAACTGACTGAGCCACCCAAGCGCCCCAGTTCCTTCTTTCTTATCAGCACTTAAAAATATTCTACAAATATTGCTTCTATAATGTAAAAATGTCATGTCACATCTAGGATTATTTTAGATGGAAATACCAATTTTCCAATTTCTAATTTCCAAATACCATATTCCAATTCTGTGAAAAAATGGACTTAAATGAGGAGGAAATGCAAACAAAAAGTAAGCGGTGAAGATACCACAGGAATGAAGAGAATAATTACTGGGGAAGAAAATAACATGGTGAAAAAAACAAATAGGACATGGTAATAGATGAGATACAGAATGAAAGGTGATAAAGGAAAATCATTTGAGAGTATTTGTACAATGACTTGCTTGTTCTTTCATTTCTATTGATCTGGGTGTTTATGAAGCATCTATTCCTATGCAAATATTTTTATTGGGTACTGGTACCACTAAGAATGGAGAAAATGGGAATCAATAGGCACTTTTGGGGGCAGGGGAGGCAATGATGATGGCCTGGAAGTCACTGAGAAACAAGATGAGTATCACTAGTTTGACAGGAGTAAACAGGAGACTAACGCAAGAACGAGTCTGAATGGAAGACACCAACATGAAAATCTACAAACACAAGGCAGACGAAACAAAAGCAGGGAGGAAGATCAGAAAGAAAGGATTCAAAGTCATTTATTACATCATCTGGAAAGAACCATTTAACCTTTTACCATGGTTGCCTCAGGATTAAACTGAAATAATAATGACTGTCAAGGATATTACAAGAGGTATTATATATGAAATAACTTTGAAGAGTGTAAAGCACTCTAAGAACATACGACAATCAATGTTTTGTGTCACAAATCAAAGGGTGGGAAGAAGGACAAAAAGATTCATTTCCCATTACATATTTAAAAAGTAAAGACTTCTTTCTCAAGTGATAAGCTCCAAGTCCTATTTTTTCTCTATTTCTACTCCCCAGCGCCTTCCTGTCAACTTGGCCAACTTTTTAAAAAGGATACACCAAAAATACTTAGCAAAGATTAGAGGGGCTGCCTGAGCAGAGAGCTCTCCTTTCCAACTCACTGGGCATTACATTACAAGAGAATATAATTAGAGAAACTTGCCTAACTTTGGGGTTGGTATCAGAGTCTGAAAAACTAATTTTAAAACAAGGCTGTTAAGACAGCAACATTAAAATGGAATTTCTTTAAATAGCTACAATTCTATTTCTCTTTGTAGTAAACTAAAAACATGAATACCATTTACTACTTGATCCTAGTCACTAAACTTAAGTTTTAATTCCACTCTTTTATGCTTAAAACAACAGGGAAAAAAAGGGGGGGAGACTGGAGAATAGGAATCGGCAAATATGAGCTTAGACTGGCTTTGCAACTTCGCAAATCATTAACCACTGCCAGGTTTCTACATTTGTAAAATGAAAACTGTAACATGAGTCCTATGCTTTCACTATCCTTGCAGTTGTCATTTCGTATTATTTATTAGTTTAACTATTCTTCCACCAAATTGAATATTCCGTGAGGACCATGTCCTTCTTGTTCAGTAGTGTATTCTCTGCATCCAGTCAAGTGGCTGGTATGAAGTAGGCACTGAATGAATCTAATGTCTGGATATCCCAAGATGAAAGTGACAGAAGAGGAATTTACTTAATTATTCATCTATTTTCTTGTATATTTTGATGAGCAAATGTCTTCAATTTTGATTAAGTCTAATTTATCAATTTGTTTTTCTTTTATATCCGTGCTTTCTGGTTCTTATCTGAAAAATCTTTGCCTACCCTAAGGTAACAAAGATATTCTCTTCTGTTTTCTTCAAGAAGCTTTATAAGTTTTAGCTATTACATTTGTATCTAATTCACTTTGAATTAATTTTTGTGTGTTGTGCAAGGTAAGGGTACAGGGGTTCTTTTTGTTCTTTCCATTTGGGTAGTCTTTCTAGGATAATTAGTTGAAAAGACTTCACTGAATTTCTTTGGTGCCTTAGTTGACCCATTTTTGTGTGGGTCAATTTGGAGGCTCTTTATTCTGTTGCATAAACCTGTCTGTCTATCCTGTAGTACTAGGAGCACAGTGTTCAGATTACTTTCACTTTATAGCAAGTCCCAAATTCAAGTACAGTAAGTCCTCCAATTTCGTTCTTATTTTTCAAAATTGTTTTGCAATTACAGCTATTTTGCATTTCCACACATTTTATATTAGCTTGTCAATTTCTGCAAAAATTCCTGCTGAGATGTTGTTTGGGACTATGTTGAATCTATAAATCAATTTGTGGAGAACTGACATCTTAACCATATTAAGTCTTCTCATTGAACATGTATATTGATTCATTTATTTAGGTCTTTTTAAATTACTCTCATCAATATTTTATAGATCTCACACATCTTTTTTTACATTTTTATTTAATTTTATCCCCAAATGTTTAGTCTTTGATGTCCTGTAATTTTTTAAATTTTATTTTCTAAATACAGTACATGCAATTGATTTTTTTTTTTTTTTTTTTTTTGAGACACAGAGAGAGAGAAAATGTGTGGTGGGGAGGGGCAGAGGGCGAGAGAGAGAGAGAGTCCCAAGCAGACTTGGCATTGATTACGGAGCCCTATGTGGGGTGCGATCTCACAACTCTGAGATTATGACCTGAGCCAAAACCAAGAGTTGGATGCTCAACCTCCTGTACCACCCAGGTGCCCCCAGGCAATTGATTTTTATAAAATGGCCTTGTATAATGTTACTTTGCTAAGTTCACTGATTAGCTCTAGTTTTGTCAATCCCTTAGGATTTTCTCTGTATATGATCACATCATCTGCAAAGAAAGACAGTTTTACTTCTTTTTCTTTTTAATTTATTTTTATTTTTTTTAAAGATTGTATTTATTTATTTGAAGGTGGGAGAGTGAGCGACAGAGCATGAGCAGGGGAGGAGGAAGAAGCAGACTTCCCTGCTGAGCAGGGAGTCCAATGTGGGGCTCCATGCCAGGACCCTGGGATCATGACCTGAGCGGAAGGCAGTCGCTTAACTAAGCCACCCAGGAGCCCCTACTTTCTATTTTTCTAACGTTTATATCTTTCATTTATATCTTTCTTTATATCTTCTTGCCTTATCACACTGGCAAAACCTCAACACAATGTTGACTAAAGAGGTTAGAGCACACATCCTTACCTTGTTCCTGATATTGGTGGACTGATTTTGGTATTAAGTATGATATTAGTTATAGGTTTCTTATATGTGGTCTTTTATCAGTTTGAGGAATTTCCCTCCTATTTCTAATTTGTTGAGAATTTTTTTAAATCACAAACGGGTATTGAACTTTGTTTTCTCTGCATCTTTTTTGATGATCATGTGGCTTTTCCCTTTCGGTCTACTAATATAGTTAATTATACAAATTGATTATCAAGTATTTCACCAAAAGTACATTCTTGGGGAGGGAAAGCTTTGATCATAATATATTATCCATTTTTATAGGGCTAGATTTGATTTGCTAATATTTTGTTTCATATTTTTGTGTCTACGTACATAAAAGTCTATAATGTTCTTTATTTGTAATGTCATTGTATATTTTTAGTATCAGGGTTATGTTGGCCTCATAAAATGTATTTGGAAGATTCCATCTTCTTTTTTAGTAAAAGTTCTTGTGAGATTGGTATTATTTCTTCCTTAAGTATTTGATAGATTTTACTGGTGAAGCCATGCAGGCCTAGAGTTTTCCATGTGCAAAGATCCTTAATTATAAATTCCATTTATTTAACAGATGGTGGGTTATTGAAATATCCTGTTACTTCTTGTGGTCAGTTTTGTTAATTTATGTTTTTCAAGAAATTTTCCCATTTCATCCAAGCCATCAAAGGCACTGGCATTAACTCCTCCTACTAACATAAAGTAGTATGTCCTAAATATCCTTTTAAAGTCTGTAGGATCAGTAGTGACATCCTCTCTTCCATTCTTGATATTTGTAATCTGTGTTCTCCCTCTCTTTTTAAAACGTAGCTAGGGGTTTATCAATTATATAATATATATAACATACATGTTTCTTCCTCCATACATTCGTATCTCAGTAACAAACCACTATACACAAAGTTTACTGTCTCCTCAAGTACAGTGTGAACAGGAACTCTTTCCCAGTCTTGTTCTTGCCTGTGCCCTTGAAGCTGGCAAAGAGTAGGAGCTGAGTGAATATTTGTTGAATGAAATAACCATGAGATTGAATGAAATAGCCAAAAAAAATTTTTTTTAACAATAAAACCATCAACTTATTACTGAATTTAAACAAGATCTTTAAGGTATCTCAATTTTAACATAAAAACACAGGCATAGTTTACAAACAATGAAAACTATACCATATCTATTAAAAGTTTTAAAGTAAAAAGAGTTTTCCTTAATAACCTCTATGTTAGATTGCAAGAAAAACTCAAGTGACGAAAATCAATATAGTTGAGAGAATAACCTATTTGAACAGAAATCTCTTTTAGAATAAGAATAAAGAGCTAAAAAAAAAAAAATTGCTGTCACCCAACAGATGGCTAAAAGCACATTTTCAGAACCTCTTAACCACCCACTAAGCACTCATGTAACAAGCAGATATGCAAATAGCAGTCCCTGTTCTCTTTCTGTAAACCCCACCTTGGGTCATTTCAAACCTTCAAGTGGCTCCTCTCTCACTGCCAACCACCACTTTCCTACTTTAAGATGCCACTAGGTCAGTGCTTACATGGAGTCAGGTGCCCAATTTTCTCCCTTTCTGAGATACTGCAACTAATACTTGATGAAACAAGATTATTTTTCTTTCAGATGCTCTTCACATACTCAGTTTTGTAAGTTCTAAGATCATTATTCTAATATTTACACTATTTCTCTAATATTTTGTTAAACTGGTTTTGAGTTGTAAGTATGTGAACCTAATTGAAGACATTTTCAAAATTTTACTTTTTTTCATTGAAGTATAATTGACATACAACATTATATTAGTTTCAGGTGTACCACATAATGATTTGACATTTGTATACATTGATAAATGATCACCACAATAAGTCTATTTTCCATCTGTCACCATACAAAATTATAAAATTTCCTTTTTTTTCTTTTGATGAGAACTTTTAAGATTTGCTTTCTTAGTAACTTTCACATTTGAACTACAATAGTATTGACTACAGTGCGCACATTGTACATTACATCCCCATGACTTATTTATTTTATAACTGGAAGTCTGTATTGCTTCATCCCCTTCACCCATTTCACTTACCTTGCAAACCTGTCTCCTTGGGCAACCACCAATCTGTTCTCTGTATCCATGAGTTTTGTTTTGCTTTTTAGATTCCACATATAAGTGAAATCATATGGTTTTTGTCTTTCTCTGTCTAACTTATTTCACTTAGCATAATAGGTTCATCCACGTCACAAATGGCAAGATTTCATTCTTTTTTATGGCTGAGTAGTATTCCATTGTGTATAGATGTGTATGTATATGTATCACATCTTTATCTATTCATCCATCGATGGACACTTGGGTTGTTTCCATATATTGGCTATTGTAAATAATTCTGCAATAAACATGGGGATGTATATATCTTATCGAATTAGTGTTTCCCTTTCTTTGGATAAATATCCAGAAGTGGAATTGTTGGATCATATGGTAGTTCTATTTTTAATTTTTTGAGGGACTTCCATACTGTTTACCATACTGCCTGTACCAATTCACATTCCGCCCACTAGCACACAAAGGTTCACTTTTCTCCACATTCTTCCCAATACTTGTTATTTCTTCTCTTTTTGATAATAGCCATTCTGACAGGTGTGAGGTGATATTTCATTGTGGTTTTGATTTGCATTTCCCTGATGATGAGTGATGTTGGGCATCTTTTCTTGTGCCTGTTGGCTAACATTTTCTTTGGAAAAATATCTATTCAGATCCTCTGCCCATTTTTTAATTGGATTGTTGTTGTTGTTGTTGTTGTTGTTGAGTTGTAGGAGTTCTTTACATATTTTAGATATTAATCCCTTATTAGATATATGATTTGCAATATCTTCTCCCATTCAGTACACTGCCTTTTCATTTTATTAATGGTTTCCTTCACTGTGGAGAAGCTTTTTAATTTGATGTAGTCCCATTTGTTTATTTTTGCTTTTGCTGTTCTTGCTTTGGGGATAGATCCAAAAAAACATCACCAAGACCAATGTCAAGGAGCTGACCTCTTATGTTTTCTTCAGGAGTTTTATGGTTTCAGGTCTTACATGCAAGTATTTAATTGATTTTGAATTAATTCTTGTGTATGGTGTTAAGATAGTGGTCCAGTTTCATTCTTTTACATGTAGCTGTCCAGTTTTCCTAACACCATTTATGGAAGAGGCTTCCCTTTCCTCATTGTATATTATTGCCTCCTTTGTCATAAATTAATTGATGATATAAGCATGGGTTTATTTCTGGGCTCTCTATTCTGTTCCATTGATCTGTGTGTCTGTTTTAATGGTAATACCACACTGTTTTGATTACTACAGTTTTGTAATATAACTTGAAATCAAGAAGTGTGATGCCTCCTGCTTGTTCTTTCCTTTAGCTATTTGGGATCTGTTGTGGTTCCATACAAATTTTAGGAAGTTTGTTCTATTTCCATGAAAAATGCCTTTGAATTTTAATAGGAGTTACACTGAATCTCTAGATTGCTCTGGGAATGTGGACATCTCAGCAATATTAATTCTTCCAGTCCATGAATATGTAATCTTTCCATTTATTTGTGTCTTCTTCAGTGTCTTATAGTTTCAGTGTATAGGTCTTTCACCTCCTTGGCTAAATTTTTTCCTAGGTATTTTATTATTTTTAATGCAATTGCAAATGGGTTTGTTTTTCTTAATTTCTCTTTTTGATAGCTCATTGTTAGTATATAAAAATGCAACAAATTTTTACATATTGATTTTGTATGCTGCAACTTTACTGAATTCATGTATTAGTTCTAACAGGTTTTTGGTGGAGTCTTTAGGGTTTCCTATATATAAAATCATGTCATCTGCAAATAGTGACAGTTTTACTTCTTCCTTTCAAATTTGGAAGCCTTTATTTCTTCTTATTGCTTAAAAGCAATAGCTAAGATTTCTAATACCATGTTGAATAAAAGTGGTGAAAGTGGGCATCTTTGTCTTCTTTCTGATCGTAAAGGAAAAGCTTTCAGATTTTTGCCATTGAGTATAATGTTAGCTGTGAGCTTGTCTTATATGGCCTTTATTATGCTGAGGTATGTTCCATCTATACCCACTTTGTTGATTTTTTTACATAATAAATGGATGTTAAATTTTATCAAATGTTTTGTGCATCTATTCAGATGATCATATGATTTTTACCCTTCATTTTTTAATGTGGTGTGTCACATTAATTGATTTATGGATGTTGAAACATTCTTGCATCCCTGTAATAAATTCTATTTGCTCATGGTTTATGATCCTTTTAATGTGTTGTTGAATTAGTCTGTTAATATTTTGTTGAAGATTTTGCATCTATGTTTAACAGTGATATTGGCCTGGAATTTTCTTTTTTTGTGGTGTCCTTGTTTGATTTTAGTATCATAGTAATACTGGCCTCTAACCATGAATTTAGAAGCATTCCCTCCTCTTTAATTTTTTAAAAAGTTTAAAAAGATAATATTAAATCTTTGAGCATTTGGTAGGAATCACCAGTGAAGCTGCTTGGTCTTGAACTTTTGTTGGGAGTTTTTTGATTATTGATTCAATCTCTTTACTAGTAATCGGTTTATTCAGATTTCCTACTTTTTCATGATTTGGCCTTAAAGATTGTATGTTTCTAGAAATTTATCCATTTCTTCTAGAATGTCCAATTTTTTGGCATATAATCATTCATAGTAGTCTCTTATGATCTTTTGTATTTCCTTGGTATCGGTTGTAACTTCTCTTTCATTTCTGATTTTATTTATTTGAGCCCTCTCTCATTTTTCCTTAGTGAGTCTAGTTAAAGGTTTGCCAATTTTTTTTATCTTTTCAAAGAACGAGGTTTTAATTTCATTGATCTTTTCCATTGCATTTTTAGTCTTTATTTCATTTATTTCTGTTCTATTATTCCCTTCCTTCTACCAATACTGTGCTTCATTTGCTCTTTTTCTAGTTCCTTTAGGCATAAAGTTAGATTGTTTATTTGAGGTTCTTTTGTTTCTTGAGGTAGGCCTGTATTGCTATAAACTTCCCTCTTAGAGCTTTTGCTGCATCTCATAGATTTTGGTATATATATTTTTAAAGATTTTATTTATTTATTTGACAGAGAGAGACACAACGAGAGAGGGAACATGAGCAGGGGGAGCGGGAGAGGGAGAAGCAGGCCTCCCACTGAGCAGGGAGCTCGATGCGGGGCTTGATCCCAGGACTCTGGGATCAATGACCTGAGCTGAAGGCAGATGCTACCTTCATCTGAGCCACCCAGGCAACCCTAGATTTTGATATATTAAATGTCCATTTTCATTTGTTTCAAGGTATTTTTTTATTTCTTCTTTGATTTTTTCGTTGACCCATTGGTTGTTCAGTAGCATGACTTAATCTCCACATATTTGTGATTTTTCCAGTTTTCTACTTGTAATTGATTTCTAGTGTCATACCATTGTGCTTGGAAAAGATGCTTGACATGATTTCAACCTTCTTGAATTTACTGAGTCTTGTTTTGTGGCATAACATACGGTCCACCCTGGACAAAATGTACACTTAGATTCCATGCGTCCTCAAGAAGAATGTGTATACGGCAGCTGTTGGATGTATATATCTATTAAGTCCATCTGACCAAATGTGTCATTTTTTATTAATACATAATGTATTATTTGTTTCAGGAGTACAGGTCTGTGATTCATCAGTCTTACACAATTCACAGCGCTCACCATAGCACATACCCTCCCCAATGTCCATCACCCAGCCACCCCATCCCTCCCACCTGCCTCCACTCCAGCAACCCTCAGTTTGTTTCCTGAGATTAAGTCTCTTATGGTTAGTCTCCTTCTCTGGTTTTGTCTTGTTTCATTTTTCCCTCCCTTCCCCTATGATCCTCTGTCTTGTTTCTCAAATTCCTCATATCAGTGAGATCATATGATAATTGTCTTTCTCTGATTGACTTATTTCGCTTGGCATAATACCCTCTAGTTCCATCCATTTTGTTGCAAATGGCAAGATTTCATTTTTTGATGGCTGCATAATATTCCAGTGTGTGTGTGTGTGTGTGTGTGTGTGTGTGTGTGTGTTTATACACACATCTTTTTTTAAAGATTTTATTTATTTATTTGACAGAGAGAGACACAGTGAGAGAGGGAACACAAGCAGGGGGAGTGGGAGAGGGAGAAGCAGGCTTCCCATGGAGCAGGGAGCCCGATGCGGGGCTCAATCCTAGGACCCTGTGGGATCATAACCTGAGCTGAAGGCAGATGCTTAATGACTGAGCCACCCAGGCACCTATACCACATCTTTATCCATTCATCTGTTGATGGACACCTTTAAATCTGTTAATATTTGTTTTATATATTTAGGTTATATATTAGGTGCTCCTAATGGGTGCACAAAGATTTACAAATGCTGTATCTTCTTGCCGGAGTGACCCTTTTATCATTATGTAATGCCCATCTTTGTCTTTTATTACAATTTTTGTTTTAAAGTCTTTTTTGTCTGATATAAGTATAGCTACCCCAGATTTCTTTTGATTTCCATTTGCATGAAACATCTTTTTCCATCCCTTCATTTTCAGTATGTGTGTGTCTTTGCATCTGAAGTGAGTCTCTTCTGGCAGAATATAGATGGGTCTTGTTTTTTAATCCAGTTAGCTACTCTGTGTCTTCTGATTGGAGAATTTTGTCCATTTACATTTAAAGTAATTATTGATAGGTATGTAATTATTGCCATTTTATTAATTGTTTTCTGGCTGTTACTCTCTGTTCCGTTGTTCTCTTGCCTTCTTACCTCGTGGTTTAATGATTTTCTGTAGTGTTATGCTTAGGTTCCTTTCTCATTTTACCTTCTGTGTATCTACTATAGGTTTCTGCTTTGTGGTTATACCATGAGACTCACATATAACAGTCTACTTTATAACAAGATAAGAGCAAGTTACGTTTAGACTCATTCTAAAACTCTACCATTTTACTCCTCTTCCTCAAGTTTTATGTTTTTGATGTCACATTTTACATCTATTTTGTGTGTCCCTTAATTATTATAGGTATAGTTATTTTGTCACTTTTGTCTTTTAACTTTCACATTAGCTTTATAAGTGATTAATTCACTATATTTACCTTTAATGGTGAGAGTTTTACTTTCACATATTTTATTGTTACTAATTAGTACCCTTTTTTTTCAGCTTAAAGAAGCCCTTTTAACATTTCTTGTAAGGCTGGTTTAGTGGTGACGGATTCCTTTGGCTTTTGTTTGTCTAGACAGCTCTTTATCTCTTCTTCAATTCTGAATGACAACCTTTCTTGGTAGAGTATTCTTGGTTGGAATTTTTTCCCTTTTAGCATTTTGAATATATCATGCTACTCCCATCTGGCCTATAATGTTTTTGCTGAGAAATCTGATAGTCTTATGGGGGTTCCCTTGTATGGAACAAGTTGTTTTTCTCTTAATGCTTCAACAGCTTACTTTTTTAAAAAAATTGTTATTTAAATAAACTTTGAGTCCTAGTCCAAATTAATAGAAATTAGTGAGGTTTGGTCTTTACTAAGCACTTGTAGTTGACTTCTGAATTATACACAAGCTATATGAAAGTGTTTATGAAAACTGCATTTCATATTGTTTTTAGAATTTACTCCAAAATAAAGTCTTCTCTCTCTTTAAATTACCACTGTTGCTTAAGTACCAATTCCAATTATTTTTAAAGTCTGTTGATCCCCACTGTTTTCTGCAGTTTTTGACAAATATCTATGTCATTTGATACAAAATTATGATAGATAGATAGGTAGATAGATGATAGATAGATAGATAGATAGATAGATAGATAGATAGATAGATAGATAGAAATTGCCCCATCTTCTCTGAGGCTTATTTTCCATATCTATAAATGGGGATAATAATATCCACCTTCCGGATTACAAAGAGGGTCAAATGAAGTTAACTATGAGGGCCCTCTATAAATTATAATGCATTAAATGTTGTGTAATACTGATATAAATATTGAACAGTATCCAATAAAGAGTCTTTATACAAAGTATTCAGTGTTCACAAACACTTAACCCCCTTTCTGCAACAGTCATACTGTTGTTGACAGAAAATGTGTCAATCGTAATGTCCTAGTGATTTTATATGTCCTTTTCATTTAGACTATTCTGATATTTTAAATCATTTTTCCTTTAGAATGTGGAAAACATATCATTGAATACATTTTCCTGGGTGTAAACACCTTGTGATTTTCTGTTCCCTCGGCACTTTTTAATTCTGTTATGATAGCACCCCTCACCCCTCCCATCTCTTCCACTCTTTAAGCTGATTTACCAAGAAAGGTAGTGTTCTCTACCAGTTTTTAAATTTCACACACAAAAACGGTATTCACAGATATACAAGTGAAAATTTACCACATGAATTACTCTCTCTTTTTTTTAGAAATTTGATACTGAAAAAATTATCAGCTTTATGAGGGGAAATATTTTGAAGATTGCATGACCCACAAACGACTTTTTAAAAAATTTTTTTATTTTTATTTTTTGAGAGAAAGAGAGTGTGTGTGAATGGGGGGGGGGGGCAGAGGGAGAGAAAGAATCTTAAGCAGGCTCCAAGCTCAGCACGGAGCCTGATGCCGGGCTCAATCTCACAACCCTGAGATCATAACCTGAGCCGAAATCAAGAGTTGGACACTTAACTGACTGAGCCACCCAGGTGCACCCCCCACCCCAAACAACATTTTAATCTTTCTCTGCACAGGTGACAATTTATTTCTTTAATAATGCAGTTTTAGTCATTTATCCCAAGTATAAGACCCTTATCCATGGATTTCTCATTTATAAAAATAATTATAAACCAGTATTTCCTAAAATGTACCCCAAGGAAAAGATGCTCCAGAAAAAAAAGGCTCTGTAATCTAATAAATATATAAATGCCACAACCTATATTCACCTTCTTAGAAACTCAAAATGGCTCTTGGTATCTATGATCAATAACTTCTTTATAGGTATATGAGTGTTGTATTACTCTCCCAATTTCCTCTATGTTTAAAATATTTTGTAACTTAAAAAAAAATCTGTGTCTGTTTTTAACCATAATTTCTCCCAAGTTGTTTAACCACAGTGTCCTTTTCTCCTCCTTCTGGATATCTCTCCAATAATAGAAGCAAGTAGGTACAAGAGTTTAAAGGTACACTTTAGGGTACACATCCCCATCTACTGAAAAAACAGAATGACTTCTTCACCAAACGAAAGTACAACAGGTCCTAGACACAAATGCAGAGGAGGATGGGAAGGGCAAACCCACACCTCAGAGATTCTTAGCCATATGCAAGTTAGAGGTGGTGGTGGAAGGTGACATCTCTGTATTTCTACCACAGCTTTTAACAACACCTATTGAATGTATATGGTAAGGCTCTTCTCGCCCCTTTGGATAGTAGCCAAATTTACTTCAATGTAAGAGCCATAGATCCGAACAGACTGATGAACCTAAGAGATAGAACACCTCTGTCCTCTTTGCACAAGTTGATAAATGACTCACAGCTTCCTGAGATGAAAAGGAAGATTCAAGCTCACCACATATACGATGAAACACCAGAGAGTTCAGATGAACGAAGTCACTTCAGGAAGTAGCTTTCTTAAATACCTCCAGAGCATGGAATAAGGAGAAGGTTGTAATAGTCAAAATAACTGTGAGATTTGAGATCCTCAAGCAAAATATTACAAAAGATTCCTTTCTGAAAGCATAAACGAAATAAACTGCCATCTGTATCAAATTTCAGGAGGTCTCTGGGTCACATTCAATAATAATAGGCAATGACAAGACAATATTATCCCAATTTTATAGATGCTAACACTGAAGCATAGAGACATTAAACAACCTGATAAAGCCATGCAACTAGTAAGGGAAGATGGCAGAATTTGAACCCAGAGCCTGTTATATCCCTTCCTCATCTACAGAGAGGTAACAGTGGAGTGAGGGGTAGCCAGCAGGATCACCTGCTTTGACTCAAGCCTGTTCTCTCCCATCTCACTAATGAGCCCACAATGAAGGTCACACTAATGGACTAAAATTATTCTGTCTGCAGGTTTTATCAAATCATATTTCAAGCACACAGGCTCTTTAGAAATTGGATTTAATTTAAAATGTTGGAGCACTTTTGACATTCACTTATTTTGATGAGCCATCCCCAATTAGTCTGAATCAGGGAGATTTTACTTTCACTTAACCTTCCATCATGACAAGAACATAAGGAAAGCAAGTGTGTCACTGGTAACTGTAGGGAAGTGTCAAGACAACAGACTCTAAGTCGGTCCTCATGGAGCAACATACAGGTAGTATCCTTTTATTTTCTTAGTACCTCAAGGCCCATCGTGTTCCACAGGACGAACATACCCCTCTTGGATGTTACTGCGAACTTTTTACCTGAAATTACAGACCTGCCTTCAAAACTCTAGAGTTGAGCCTATTACCCCTACATATAAACCGTAACACTGGATTTTCCAAAACAGTATCTTCAATGAAGTGTAAAAATTTAATCACTCTAATTCTACTACACATATCTCAGAGTTATATTCTGTTCCACTTCATCCAGTAAGTGAGAACAATCAAGGTTATTTGCCAAATTCAGTGATTTAAACTCATGCATAGACTAGCTTCTCAGAAATCACCTCCTGGCCAAACCATAACACCTTTTTCATATAGATTGTTTGGCTACCATTGCTTTAAGGTAGATATCAAAATTGCATCCCAAATTGTGGGAGCCAAATAAGGTCTCTCAGTAGATCTAATCTTCGTCTTAGGGATAAGGAGGGAAAAGGGCTTAGAATTTCTTTATAGACAATTTGGCAGGAATTTGTTAGACTGTGGGCTCCCTGAAGGTAGGTCTTATTCACTGTTATTTTCCACATGTGGATTAGGAACATGATAAACAATAGCCCACAATAAATGCCTACTGAGGGGATGGACAGGAACATGAACAAGCAAACCAAAGAAAGTCATCCTTATTTCAATGATACAGATTTGGCTGGGCCAGAAGGCTGGTTATGATAGCCTCAGAATATTCTCAAATATTTCAGAAAGCCTAATGGAAACTATGCATTTACCTTACGATGAGATTGCACAAGGCAGCTAAAAGGTCAAATTTCTTCTACTTTAGCACACTTGATATCAAGTCACTGTGACAAGACCAGTTGTTCTGTGTAGCTCGGAAGTTGGGTAGGAAAATGGTCCCATGCTTCTCCTCTCCGAGCCCTTCGTGAGGTGGAAGACCCAGTATCTGACCGGGACAGGTTTACAAATGAATAGGGTCTCTGTGTTTTAAGAAGTCAAGCACAGTAGCTCTCTCTGACTCCCCGCAAAGGGGCAAGGGTAAGAAGATTTGGGGTAAGGTGTGACTTCTCGATTTTCCTCCTCTTTTTTCTAACGCTTCCACAGTCAACTAGTAGTAAAATTTTGGTGGAGGAGGAGAGGTCCTAGTTGAGGGCCGAGTACACATGTCCGCTGGAAACTACACAGGGATGGAGGACCGGCCCAGGCAGGATTCCCAGGGGGTCCTGCCCAACTTATCACAAGCTACCACAGCCACAGCGAGGCCACCTCTACCTGAGGCACTTTCTCTAGGAAGAACATTCTAAAAATAGAAGTTGATAAGCAGTGACAGATCACTTCAGAAAGTTGTGATTTCTCTAGCCACAATTCTGAGGGAGTGAACTGCAGAACATTCCCAGGCACAAGAAACCAACCCAGAAAGGAGGGCCATAACTTGGGGTTGACAGATCAGGGTGCTAATACTGGCCCCACCGAACTTGCTAAGCAGCCCTCTCTGGACAAGGCATTCCACCTTTCATGGTCTTGGTGTCCTCAGTGGTCAAATGAGGGTATCGGATTACTAGATAATCTCTGTTTCCCTTCCAACTCCAGCAGTCTACGATTCAGTGAATGACAACTTTGTCTGGTATCTTAAGCACATGCCTTTCACTCGAGCCAACACAGACCATTTGCAAGACACATGCTTGTTAGCAAATTGGAATTCAGTGTTTGCTGCACAGAACCTGCCAAAGGATTCTTAAAGTCATCTGATATTCAAGATAGAGTCTAAAGATGTGTTAACCATCCCTGAAGAGCTGGCGCACGGAAAGCAGATTCCATTCAATTAATATTTATTGAGCACCAAAAGTGGGGACGTTGACATATATTATCTCATTTAAAAGCCTTTCTTCACAGTTTTTCAATAGATGTAACCCTGATAGAAGCACTAGCAGTCTTTCCTGTCCAACGTTTTCTTAAATTTATTATGCCAATAAATTATCAATCCCTTCAGATGCTTCCTATCCTTACACTAACACACAGCATCACAGAGCACAACCCTGGGCCTTATCATCTCTGCCCCTACTGTTTTGCTTCATTGTGTTACAACTTACTAGGGAATCCTTCCTCCATTTGACAGTGTTCTTGTATTTTTTAAATTAAACCCTGGATAAAGATATTGTTTACTGTGCTACTTAGTATTTCTTACATAGGAGCCCAGGAGGTTCACTTTTTTGGGGGAGTAGAAGGGGGAATCTTGCCACTGCAGATAAATATGTAAGTTTCCTTTGATCAGAAACTGAAAACTGTAATACAAAGTTTTTCTTGTTATCTCATTTAAAGCCTAAATTAGTGCCATTATAATAATTGAGCAATATATCTCAGATACTTCATAGCATCTTGTCCTCAACCTCCTTAGCTATCCCAAGTCCTCCTGGAAATAAATGGGCAAATAAATTATGGGAGATTCCAATCTGGTGACTAAAAGCACAGGCCATGGATGTGAACCACGCTCCCACTTGTGGCTACATTACGTCCAGTGTAGTATTTCATTTCTGAGTCAGTGTCCTCGATTGTGGAGAATGGGGCCATACTTATTCCCAAATCATCATTTCTAATGAGACTCTACTTTATATAAAGCATTTAGTATAGTTCTTGGCTCATAAATATTTGGCAAATATGTATTCATATTAATGATATTTTGGAATCCAAACTGCTCTGCATTTTATTCCCATTCTTTTATTGATTTTATTGGTTTACTCTTTGTTTTCTCCAAGCCACTGACCTATGGCCTTTTCACCATCCCTCACCCCTTTCCTTTCCTTACTTTTCTTAAATCCCATAGCCCATCATTATAGTCACAGCTGTGCCACCTTCCTCAACAATATGTTCTTCTCTTTCTTTCCTTTGCTCACCCACCTGGCAAAACCCTATCCCTGCTGAATCCTGCTCTCTGCTTTGTCTACAAAGAGACAGTAAAGTGTAAGGCATCGGGGGATAGTTCTGGAGTTCAAATTCCCAGGGCTCAAACACCTGCTCTGCCACCTAATACCTGTGTATCTTTAAGTTGCTTACCACTTCTGTAAAATGAGGATGATAATAATAATGCCTGACTCCTGGATATGTAATGAAGTTGAAATGACACTATACACTTAGACTTGTACTGACCATAGTATGCACTCAATAAACATTATTTATTATTATTGCTCCACACATGAGTCAGTGGAATGAATTTGGAAAAAATCACATACCTAGACAGGCTGCTTGCACCATAAATGGAAAACCATAGACATCAGATGGGCCCTTGATACTATCTAGAAACTCTATTTGCTTTCTCAGTATGTTTGTTCTCCTACTCTCCCACAGCACTGTGCCATGCCTTCAACTCTTACTTTAACTCTTCTCCACTCTCAGCTGATGACCTCCGTCCTGCTGCATGGGGAAAATAGAAGCCATAAGACAAATACTACTTCATCTGACCATCAACCAATATACAACTACCCACATCTGGACCTGTTTTCTCCACCTTCTCTTTAATTCAATGGAAGAAATTTCATTGCTTCTGTCAAAGGCCAACCCCTGTACTTGGGTTACAGGTCTCCTCTACTGTGACTTTCCCAAGAATGTTCCTCACCCTCCTCCAAGGCATATATATATACCCTATATATCTCCTTCCATTAAGTGGAACTCATGACCCACTCCTAACCAATAGAATATGGCAAAAATGATGGAGTATTGTTCTTATCATTACAGAGAATTATATGAGACTTTACCTCGCTAAGACAGGTGCTAAGATTCCCCTTGCTGGCTTAATGAAGTAAGAGGCCATGTTGAGGAAGCTCAAGTAACAGAGCACTGTGGGAAGTAGAGATGGGGGAAAGTGTATCTAGGAGCTGAGGGCAGCCTCCAGGCAAAAGCCAGCAAGAAGCTGGGACCCTCAGACCTAGATGCAAGGGAAAGAATTCTGCTCACAACCTCAATAGACTTGTAAGTGCGTTCTTCCCCAGTTAGGCCTTCTGATGAAAATACAGCCCACTTAATGCCCTGATTGCAGCCATGTGAGACTCAGCAGCAGTCCAATTAAGTGGAACCTCGACTCCTAACCCATAGATACTGTGAGAACTGTTGTAAGCCAAAAGGTTTGTGGTAATTTGTTATACAGCAATAGAAAATGAAGGCATCCCGCCACCCAAACACAGCAGAAAATTCCTATAATGCTGTAGTACCTATTCTAGAGTCTACCGTATCCTATCTTTAAAAAAAAAAAAAAAAATCTAGACTATATGCCCTCTAGGTATTCCCCCTTCTCTCTGCTCTCTTTTCCAACAAAACTTGTTAAAATAGTTTTTCATATGTCTCACTATGTCCTCACCTCCCATTCACTGCTCTGCCCACTGCATTCACATCACTGCCTTCACATTCTTTTGTCAAGAATACCAATAAGTTCCACATTATTTCATCTAAATGGATATGTCCCTATGCTTATCTTACTCAACATCCCAGTAGTATTCAACACAGTTCACCACTCTCCACTTTTAGAATGATTTCCTCCCTTGGCTTACAGGACTTTACATTCTCTAGTTTCCTTCGACTTGTCTGGCTACAGCTTCTCGTCCATCTTTGCTGGCTTCTCCTCCTACACCCAAACTTGAACAGTGCTGTGCCCAAGTCTGGCCCGAGGCTGTCCTCTCTTGACCTACTGCACTCCCTTTCTAGTCCCCAGCTTTAAATGATATCAACATGCTGCTGACTCCCCAGTTTTTCTCTCTAGCCCTGACCTCTCCCCTCAGCTCCACAACCTACAGCCAGCTGCCCAATTACATTCCCATTTCCATGTCTAATTGTCATCTCGGATTTAACATGTCCAAAAAGAACACTTGATTTTTCTTTCACAAAAATCTGTTGTGTCCCCAGTTTTCCCAATCTCAGCAAATGGCACATTTAATAAACCTTTACACTGGGGCTTCTCACTCCTTCACCCTCCCCCCTAATCCATCAGCAAGTCCTTGCAGGTCAATCTTCACAATAGATGCTGAATTTGTCTACTCTCTAACTCCACTCCTGTCAACCCAGTACAAACTGCCCTCACCTCCCACCTGGACTGCAGCAACTGCCACCTAACTGGTCTCCCTGCTTTTCCCTGCTGTCCTCTACAATCCATACAACAGGAATTTTTTTAAAAAACACAAACTACCTTATATGCCTTTACTGCCTAAGACTTTCCAAAGACTTCATACTCTACTTTAAAAAGCCCACCAAGGGGCACCTGGGTGGCTCAGTCGTTAAGCGTCTGCCTTCAGCTTAGGTCGTGATCCCAGGGTCCTGGGATCGAGCCCCGCATCTGGCTCCCTGCTCCGTGCGGGAAGCCTGCTTTTCCCTCTCCCACTGCTTATGTTCCTTCCCTCACTGTGTCTCTCTCTGCCAAATAAATAAAATCTTTAAAAAATAAAAAAATAAAAAGCCCACCAAGCCCTAGGTTGCTCACTCCTACCTGCCTCCCTGACATATCTTATACCTCCCAAGTTCTAGTCATACTCATCTTTTTCTCCTTCCTACCTCAGAACTTTTGCAATTGCAATTCCCTCCACTGGACAGATCTTCCCAAGCTACATGTCTCAGGTCTCAGATCAAATGTCCCCTCCTCAGGGAGGTCTACCTCATAGTAGTAGCTTTCTCTTCTTCCTCTTAGACTCTGATATCATTATTTCCCTCATAGCATGCATCACAATCTCAAGCACCACACTTATTTGTTTGTTTGTTTATTTGATTGTTGCTATAACTCCTCTCGCTAGATTTCAGCATCTGGAAGGTGCTCACTGCTATGTTCTAGAATAGCACCTGGCACCTAGGAGATGCTCAATAAATATTTGCATAAATAAATGCATAAGTATATACAGAAGTTCTTGACATTTTATATGCATTAGAATAAAATGATCCACTATATTCCATTAGAAAAGCTCTTCAGATACAGTGTCAAGATGCCATTTAAACAGTAAAAAGTGAAAAGAATTATACCTCAAACTATTCAATATATACATTACTAAAAAGCTATAGGCCCACAAAAATGTTATAAAATGAAGCCCATTTTTTAAAAGAGTTAACAGAAATCTGTTTGGAGATAACAGTCTTTTTTGATAATGTGAATGACCACACCCTAGTTATTCTGTTTCTATAGGTGTGATTTTTTTCCTACATTGGGTTTACTTTGATCACAGAGCATAAATTATAATTTTTCTGTTACAAACTACAAGCCATAAGACATATTTTCAGTATTGCTGGACTAAAACACTAAGGAATCACTACTCTCATTACTCAATGTCACTGATGCCGTGTGACTTGCAGGCTTTTTAGCAGACCATGGTAAATGAGTGTGCTCATGGTCTGGATTCCAACAAGCAACTGTCAAAAACTATCATCCCCAATGACTACTTGCTAAAAATTTCTCACTCCTAGAGCTGGTACTTCCAGGGTGGTCTAGGAAAGAAATTTGTGCCTATGTCTATTCTGGGGATATTCTAAATGCTGATGTGTAGCATTTCTTTGGAATTGCAATTTCATGCTTCGAGGAGTGCTTTTTTTTCCCCCCAAGCCCCAGAAGATAAATAGTCTCTATTAAGCTCACTTGTTTATGTATTTTTTTTCTTCCTGATATACCACTATCCTCTGAAAACTCCAGTAAATAGTTACTCAGTTGATTTTAAGAACCACTCTCGAGAAAAAGCACTAACTTCATCGCCTACCACTTGCTGCCCTCAAAACTTCTTAGCAACATACACTGTGCATGAACCTCAACGTGGTTTGCTTTGTCCAATCGCATGCCTGAAAGCCCAGCCAGTCAGTTGTGTAATAATAAACCCCTTATCTCCTGAAGATACACAAACGGAAAGATCTCAGTGCTTCAGTGCACAAGAGACTTCACTAGAATTCTCAGCAGAAACTCACATCCATTTTAAATGCCAAATTACCCCCACTTTCCCCGATTTCCTCTCCCCTCCCCATCTGCAATTCTGAGGAGGGGAAAAAACCCAAAAATGCTAAACAATGTCGAGTTTAAAGGGGAGTGGGGGGCGGGCAGTGCCAAAAGCTGCCAGCAAAATGCATTTAGAAACCAAGGGCTTGGTTTTCGCTTTGGGCTTACCGGTTCCTTTACAAACATCTGTGATGGAAACTCATCAACAATTGTTCCTGGATGAAGAAGGGACTGAAAGATTGACAAGAGAAGCTGCTTGCTAGTTTCAATAAGCTTGACTAGCCCTCGAAATAAGGAGGACACTCCTGCTTCCTCCGCGAAGAATAAAATCTCACCCCCTCCTACCTCGCGCGTCCCCACCCGGCGCAAACCCGCGCCTACCTCGTCCCATCTCCAAGTTCCCTACCTCGCCAGGGAGAAGTGTCCTTTCCCTGCACCCACACCAGACAACCAACCCGACCCGGCCTTTGAGGAACTGGGGAGCGACCGCCTCGGAAAGGTGCTGGGGGCCCGAGGTGTGAGCTCATCAGTTCCCTCGCTCTGCCGCCGGCGCCGCCTGACACACCCCTCCCGGCCCGGCCTCCACCGGTCGCCAGTCCCCGGCCTCAGCCCGCGCGCCTCGCCCGGGGGCCCGGGCCCGTCTCTCTCCCGGGGCTGGCGGGTCCCGCGCGCGCCGCCGTGCCCAGCACGCACCTTCAACGCGCCCCGGGCCGGGCCCTTGGGGACCGCACGGCCGGGGCCGAGGGGCATGAAGCGCTCCTCGCTGTCCTCCTCGTCGTCGTCGCCGTCCACCACCTCGACGACCACCTCCTCGTCCTCGTCTTCCTCGTCGTCATCCTCCTCCTCCGCGCCCCCTCGGGGCTTCTCCTCCACCCGCCCGAGCCCCCTCCGCCGCCTGCTCCCGCCTTCCTCGTCCTCGTCTTCCTCCCCCAGAAGCAGCAGCACGGGCGACGAGGCGGCGGCGGCCCCGGCGGCCCCGGCGGCCCGAGGGGGGCCGGTCCCGGCGCTGCGCGGCGGCGGCAGCGGCGGCCTCCAGCTCTCCGGGGCCGGGGCCGGGGCCGGGCCCGGGCCGAGGGGTGGGAGGCCGGGCAAGGTGCCTTCCCTGGCAGGCGCGGCTCCGGGTGCCTGCAACGCGGCGCCCCCCCGGCGGCTGCCCAGGCTGGAGCGCTTGGCTAGACGCCGCGCCTGCATGCCTGACCGCGGGCTGCCAGCCGCGGCGCGGAGCCGGAGAGTTTGTCACCTCCTCCTCCTCTTCCTCCCCTGGGCGGCCGCTGTGGTCGCAGGCGCCCCGGGCGCGGGGCTGCGGGGGGCTGCGGGAGCCGCCTCCCCGGGCTTGCAGCTGCCACTGGCTGCAGAGGCGCGGGCGCCGCCTTCGCTGGACCGGCCCGCGGGGACGCCGGCGGCCGGCGGCTACGGCGGGGCGGCGCGGCGGCCGCGGGCGGGGGTGGGTGTGAGCGAGCGGCGCGCTGCCGCCTCCGCCGCCGCCGCC